>NW_028148898.1:12500-20000 GCF_965112155.1 Podarcis liolepis | reverse complement strand
TCTTGATGTCTTCTGCTTCAGTTAGATCTTTACCACTTTTGTCCTTTATTATGGTAATCTTTGTACGAAATGTTCCTTTCATATTTCCGATTTTCTTGAACAGATCTCTGGTTCTTCCCATTCTGTTGCTTTCCTCTATTTCTTTGCATTGCTCGTTTAAGAAGGCCTTCTTGTCTCTCCTTGCTATTCTTTGGAAATCTGCATTCAATTTCCTGTATCTTTCACTATCTCCCTCGCATTATCTGAAGAAGTGTGCATGCACACTGTCAGAGCTGCTTGAAGATCCTAGCTCACAGAGGATCACGCTAGCCAGCGATCATTAAGTAAAAGTCTTTATTGAGTTACAGTTTCCATTCTCAAGCTGCTGCGTGCAACTCTACGTCTAGTAGCTAGATCGGCGAAGCTCCGTCTGAGTCTCCGCCCCTTGTGCACCAACTTAATATCCTCGCCCTGCTCCACCTTTTCCGCCTGACTATTCTCCTCTGGGTCCCTCTGCCCCCCGGGGTCTCCTCCCTCCGGGATTCTTCTGACGCTGACCCCCCGGACCCTCCTGTCTCCTTGCGCCGGGCTTTAGGACCTGGCTCCCTTTCCGGGCTGCCTCCTGCGCCGCCTTCCGGTGCATTTGAACTTGGCGCGCGCGCCCAACCTTCCACCTTCCGTCTAACCGTCTCTTCGCTCCCCGATGGAGGTGTGGCCACTCCTGACTCGTGTCCTCCCTCCTGTTGTGAGCTGCCGGCGCTTGCCCCCTGGCTCCCTTCCTCTTCCCTGCTCTCTGGCGGTGACGCTGGTCCCGATTTCCAACTGCTCTCCTCTGAGTCCCCTCTGGCTCTATCTTCCTGGGGTGCCCCCCTAGACTCCCCCCTTGCCCTGGCCACTGGTGCTCCTTTCTGTGAATCCTCTGATTCACTGGAAAGACTCGGAGATCTCGGGTCGTCGTCATCACTCATCTTTTCTTCTGCCTCCTCCCCTTCGCTCTCTGTTTCCTCCCTTGCCCTTGCCTCTGCTCCTAAACCCCTGACATCCATCCCCCCCTCGAAGCCCCCCATTCCCCCCTCCCCTCCTTCCGGTGCTGGAGCTGGGTGCTGCTGTGTCAAAGGGACGAACGTCGGATATCGGTCGCTGCCCGTGGCGGGCCTCCATCTGAAGTCTCCCGGGTCTTCCTCCCTGCTCTCGTCGACGACGGTCACCTCCGATTCCATCTCTGTGCCGCCGTGCTCGAAACCAGGGTCGTCCCCGAAAACGTCCATGTCCGTCTCTCCCTCACTTCCTCCTGGCGGCGTTGCTCGTCCTGGGCATTCCAGCCACTTTCTGCGGAACTGCTCCTCTGGTCTATCGTCCCACCAATACGAGGGTTCTGAGGCAGATCCCGAGGGTGACCCCTCCGGGGAACGGACGTCTCGTGTCGGGTCCTCGTCCGAGTCGAACCCCCGGAACATACTCAATGCGGAAGTCGAAGTTCGCAAAGAACTCAGCCCAACGTATCTGCCTCTGGTTTAGGAACTGTGCCGTGCGCCAGTGCTCCAGATTCTTGTGGTCCGTGCAAACCTGCACCGTGTGCTTGGCGCCGATCAGGAAGTGCCTCCACGCTTTGAACGCTGCATGAATGGCCAGCAACTCCCTGTCCCAGATGGTGTAGTTCTGCTCGGACTTGCTGAGCTTCCTGGAGTAAAACGCTCCCGGTCGCCACACCCCCTGCGGGTCCTTCTGCAGCAGGACCGCCCCCACGGCTCTGTCCGAGGCGTCTGTCTCCACCCTCATCGGCCTGCTGGGGTTGACATGAAGCAGCTGCTCTTCCGACGTGAAGAGACGCTTGAGTGCCTGAAAGGACTGCTCCGCCTGCTCTGTCCAAATGAACTTCTTTTTCTTGGAGCTAAGCGTGTCCGTGATGGCCGCTGTCTGCATAGCGAAGCCCTTGATAAACTTGCGGTAGAAGTTCGCGAAGCCGACAAACCGTTGGACCTACTTCCGGTTGCGTGGGCTCTTCCAATCCAACACCGCTCGAACCTTGGCGCTGTCCATGGCGAGCCCCTTGTCAGACAGCTTGTAGCCCAGAAAATCCACCTCCGTCACGTCAAATTGGCACTTCTCCAGCTTGGCGTAGAGCCTATGTTGCTTTAGCCTGCTCAGCACTTCCTTGACGTGTCCGTCATGCTCCTGCTGCGATTCCGAAAAGATCAGGATGTCATCTAAGAAACAGACGCACGTCTTGTAGAGAAGTCCCGCCAACACGTGATGCATGAAAGCTTGAAAAACGTGAGAGCCATTTTGCAATCCAAAAGGCATAACTCTATATTCGTAGGTACCCAGTGGCGTGAACATGGCTGTCTTCCACTCATCTCCTTCCCGCATGCGAATGAGGTTGTACGCCCCTCGCAGGTCTAACTTGGTGAACACTTTTCCCTTCCGCACCTTCGCTAGGAGGTCGTCGATTCGGGGCATGGGGAAGTCCGATGGCTTGGTCCCATTGTTTAAAATGCGATAGTCCACTACCAGTCTTTTTTGGGGCGTGTCTCGCTTTTTAACAAAGAATACAGGACTGCCCCCCGCTGCCTTGGACTCTCGGATGAAACCGCGCTCCAAATTATGATCTATGAACTCTTTGAGTTCTTGCAGTTCGTCCTCTGACATGGAATACAGTTTCCCTTTAGGCAGCGCCGCCCCCGGCAGCAGGTCAATTTTGCAGTCATATGGTCTGTGAGGGGGTAGCCTGTCTGCCTCCTTCTCGCAGAAAACTTCCAAAAATTCTGCGTACTTGTGGGGAATCGCTTGCAGCGTGCCTAGCAGCAGCTGTGACTCCTCTTCCTCTCCTTCCTGCCGGGGCACGATGCAGTGTTCAGCACAAAAGGAAGAGCCGAAGGTCAGCTGCCTCTGGTACCAAGCCAGCGTTGGGCTGTGCTTGTCCAGCCAACTCATTCCCAATACAATGGGCGTATCCGATAGTTGAGTGACATTGAAGCTGATGATTTCTTTGTGATTCCCAAGTCGCATCACCATTGGTGGCGTCTGCTTCACCACTTGCCCCCCGAGCAGCTCCCTGCCATCCACCGTGACAACCTGCAGGGGCAGTGTGGCCGGCAGCAACTGTATAGCGTGTTTGTCGACAAAGTCCTGCCCTATAAAGTCCGCATTGCTGCCTGAGTCAATGGTGATTAGCACGTCCATGGTGATTCCATTGGGCAGCTGGAGAGATGCGGTGAGCCTCACTACTGGTTTGGGCGGGAGGGGGTTCACGGGCTGTAAAACCTCTGGGGACTGCGTCACTAACACGTCTGGCTGGGCCCCAGGGCCTCTTCCTCCAGCCAGACTGCGTCGTTTCCCTGCTGTGGTCCTCCTTGCTGCGTTGCTGCAGTCACCATTGCTGAGGCTGCAGTGAGCTTGTGGAGCCTCTGGGGACACTCTTTCGCCATATGCCCTGGCTCCTCACAGACGTAACACTTCCTTTTTTTTTTTTTATAAAATTTTTATTGATTTTACAACATTTTTAAGAAAAACAAACAAACACTAAAAATGACAAACATACACGTATAATTTCAAACATATTTTCATAAACCTCTTTTCTTGGACTTCCCCATACCCCCCCCTCTCTGCATCCCAATGTCCATAATTCAACTAGCAACTCCCAATTGTTACTTTCCAATCTCTATCATCTTAGTCCTCTTTTGTATTCTAACCTTATATCCCTGTACCCTTTTGCTTCTGGAAACCACAACATTTTAGCATTCATTAAGTTTATAGTAGTCCTTAAGATAGCTTTTAAATTTTTTCCACTCTTCTTCCACCGTCTCTTTTCGTTGGTCACGGATTCTGCCTGTCATCTCGGCCAGTGTCATATAGTCCATCACTTTCATCTGCCATTCTTCCACAGTGGGTAAATCTTGTGTCTTCCAATACTTTGCGATGAGTATTCTTGCTGCTGTTGTGGCATACATAAAAAAAATTCTATCTTTCTTTGTCACCAATTGGCCGACAATGCCCAAGAGAAAGGCCTCTGGTTTTTTAGGAAAGGTACATTTAAGTACCTTTTTCATTTCATTGTAGATCATTTCCCAGAAGGCCTTAATCTTCGGGCATGTCCACCAAAGGTGATAAAAGGTACCTTCAGTCTCTTTACACTTCCAACATTTATTATCGGGCAAATGATAGATTTTTGCCAGCTTGACTGGGGTCATGTACCACCTGTATACCATTTTCATGATGTTTTCCTTTAAGGCATTACATGCCGTAAATTTAATACCGGTGTTCCATAACCATTCCCAGTCAGCTGACATAATGTTATGTCCAACATCCTGAGCCCACTTAATCATAGCCGATTTAACTGTTTCATCCTGTGTGTTCCATTTCAACAGCAAGTTGTACATTCTAGATAAATTCTTAGTATTGGGTTCTAACAGTTCGGTTTCTAATTTTGATTTTTCCACCTGGAAACCGATTTTCCTGTCCTGTTTAAAAAATTCCATTATTTGTCGATATTGGAACCAATTTTCTACTTTATGCTTCAATTTCTCCTGACTTTGTAGTTTGAACTTATCTCCATCCTGTTCTAAAATTTCCCAATACTTCGGCCATCCGACCTCCATATTGAGTTTCTTCACTGCTTTAGCCTCCACTGGTGACACCCATCTAGGGGTTTTATTTTCCAATAGATCTTTATATCTTATCCAAACATTAAACAATGCTTTTCTAACAATATGATTTTTAAAGGCACTGTTAACTTTATCATACCAAAGATATGCATGCCAACCAAAAGCATTATTAAAACCTTCCAGATCCAAGATGTCCGTGTTCTCGAGGAGCATCCATTCTTTCAGCCAGCAAAAAGCTGCTGCCTCATAGTACAATTTTAGGTCCGGCAGGGCAAAACCCCCTCTTTCTTTAGCATCTGTCAATATCTTAAATTTAATTCGGGGCTTTTTGCCCTGCCAGACAAATTTCGAAATGTCTTTGTGCCACCTCTTAAAACATTCCATCTTGTCAAGAATCTGCAAGGTCTGAAACAAAAATAACATTCTAGGCAATACATTCATTTTAATTACTGCAATTCGGCCTAACATTGACAATTTCAAATTTGACCATATTTCTAGATCTTTTTTAATTTCTGACCAACATTTTTCATAGTTGTCCTTATACAAATTCACATTCTTAGATGTTAAGTAAACCCCTAGGTATTTCACCTTCTTTACCACAGTCAAACCTGTTTCCTCTTGAAATTTCTCCTTTTCCATATCTGTTAAGTTTTTCCCTAAAACTTTAGTTTTTTGCTTGTTCAACTTAAATCCAGCTACCTGGCCAAACTGTTGTATTATTTCTAAAACCTTTTTCGTACTAGTAACACTTCCTGTTCCCTCTAGGAGGCTTCGCTTTCTTTTTTTTTTTTTTAATAAAATTTTTATTGGTTTTACAAAGTTTTTACGAAACAAACAAACACTTAAAAAGACAGACATACACGTATAATTTCAAACATATTTTCATAAACCTCTTTTCTTGGACTTCCCCATACCCCTCCTTTCTGCATCCCAAAGTCCAAAATCTCACAGCAACTCCCAGTTGTTACTTTCCAACCTCTGTCATCTTAATCCTCTTTATATTCTGGCCTTATATCACTGTACCCCTTTGTTCCTAAAAACCATAACATTTTAACATTCATTAAGTTTATAGTAGTCCTTAAGATAACTTTTAAATTTCCTCCATTCTTCTTCCACCGTCTCTTTTCGTTGGTCGCGGATTCTGCCTGTCATCTCAGCCAATGTCATATAGTCCATCACTTTCATCTGCCATTCTTCCAGAGTGGGTAGATCTTGTGTCTTCCAGTACTTTGCGATAAGTATTCTTGCTGCTGTTGTAGCGTACATAAAAAAAGTTCTATCCTTCTTTGACACCAATTGGCCGACCATGCCCAAGAGAAAGGCCTCTGGTTTTTTAGGAAAGGTACATTTAAGTACCTTTTTCATTTCATTATAGATCATTTCCCAGAAGGCCTTAATCTTCGGGCATGTCCACCAAAGGTGGTAGAAGGTACCTTCAGTCTCTTTACATTTCCAACATTTGTTGTCGGGCAAGTGATAAATTTTTGAGGAGGCTTCGCTTTCACTGCTGCCGGTGCTAGGGCTCTGGCTGCTGACTGAGCCCTTGCACCTCCAACCTCCATAGGTTCCGCTCCTCCTCCTGGCGGAGGCGTGGATTGCGCACGCGCTGCTTCTCTGGGAAGGAAGGAGGAGCCCCTGGCTGGTTCGCGCCCTCCACACCCTTCGTCCCTGCTCCACGGACGTTCTTCCAGCCGCACCCCCACTGCCAGTGCCCTCTGAACGACCTCCTGGGTGGTCCGGGGTCTCTCCCCCCTCGCGATTTCATCTTTAATCAAGCTGTGCAACCCCTCCCAAAAGAGGTCTCTTACAGGGGCCGAATCTCTGTCCCATTCCAGGGCACTGACCAAAGCGAAAAAGCGGGCATGGTACTGCCTCACGCTGGCCCTCCCTTGCCTTAGTCCATGCACCTCCTTCCGGGCAAGATCCACGTCAATGCTTGATAAAAAAACACCCATCCATCGCTTTAATAAAGGCATCCGCATTTTGGAGCGCCGGATCCTTATCTCTCCATAAATTGCGCAGCCATGCTTTAGCATCCCCATGCAAATGGGACATGATGAATCCCACTTTCTCTTGCTCATCTCTAAAGTCTTTATTCAGCAGTTGCAGTGCGCACAGTACGTCTGCTCTAAAGTTGGGATACTGTTGCAGGTTCCCATCGAAGTGAGAGACCAGACCGCCTGTTCGTCTCCCCAACCCAATTCCCTCCTGCCTGGGTGTCTGCTTTGTAAGCACGTCTAACCTGACCTGGAGATCCCTGCAGGCCGCAGCTGCCTCCTCCTCTCTCTTCCTGGATGCGAGAGCCGCTGCATTCAGTTGTGACACTGCTTCTCTGAGTTCCGCTATCTGCTGCTCAGCCGTCATGTCGGCTGCCGTTCGTGAGCTCGCTGGTAGGCACCTGCTTCTCTCCCCTCCTCGAGGCTGTAGATGCCCACAATTGTGAGACGGAGCTTACTGTCAGAGCTGCTTGAAGATCCTAGCTCACAGAGGATCACGCTAGCCAGCGATCATTAAGTAAAAGTCTTTATTGAGTTACAGTTTCCATTCTCAAGCTGCTGCGTGCAACTCTACGTCTAGTAGCTAGATCGGCGAAGCTCCGTCTGAGTCTCCGCCCCTTGTGCACCAACTTAATATCCTCGCCCTGCTCCACCTTTTCCGCCTGACTATTCTCCTCTGGGTCCCTCTGCCCCCCCGGGGTCTCCTCCCTCCGGGATTCTTCTGACGCTGACCCCCCGGACCCTCCTGTCTCCTTGCGCCGGGCTTTAGGACCTGGCTCCCATTCCGGGCTGCCTCCTGCGCCGCCTTCCGGTGCATTTGAACTTGGCGCGCGCGCCCAACCTTCCACCTTCCGTCTACCCTACCCCTACCCCTACCACTACCCCTACCCGTACCCCTACCCCTACCCCTACCCCTAACC
>NW_028148899.1:0-62826 GCF_965112155.1 Podarcis liolepis | reverse complement strand
ACTCTTTCCTTCTTTCACTCTCTTCCAGATTGTGCAAAGTTTCCTCTTTCCTTCCAGCTCCTTTTGTCTCATGCTTTTACAGTGGTCAGCCGAAAAGGAGGAGGAGGATTTCTATATGGTAAATGCTTCAAAGTGGGGACTTCATCTGTGGTATGTCACAAATGGGACCTGCAACCAAATGTTGCAGTGTGTTCTGCTGCTTCTGTTTAGAGTTCCAGCCAGCTCTTCCCTCCAAGTGTATTACACAATCACGCACATACACACACACACACACACAGAGAGACACAGGGACGCCCCATTCCATAATGATAATTTTATTCTTTATACCCCACACAACTGACTGGGTTGCGCCAGCCACTCTGGCCGGCATCCATCATGTATAAAGACATAATAAAACCCTAGACGTGTTTTAAAAAAACCCCTTCACTGTACAGGATTGCCTTCAGACGGCTTGGGAGTCGGAGAACTCCATACCCCCCAACATTTCTCCATTGAAAATAGGGACACCCTGAGGAAAAGAGATTAACAGTAATTCTTCAAGTGGGTTTGGCTATGCGTGGGTTAATGGGTTAATTGGTGAGCTCTGAGGTGAAGGGGAGGGTCAGATGCCTTGTCAATCAAAGAATGCCTTGTCAACCAACCAGAGGCAGCTTTGCAAACCCAGCAGCCTTCTCAACCAACCAGAGGCCGTTTGTCAAAGAATGCCTCGTCAACCAACCAGAGGCAGCTTTGCAAACCCAGCAGCCTTGTCAACCAACCAGAGGCCGTTTGTCAATGCCAGCAGCCTTCTCAACCAATCAGAGGCAGATTTGTCACTCCCAGCAGTAGGTATAAAACCAGCAGGCCATTGGCCTGCGCTCAGGCCACCCAATTTCTTTCTCTCTTTTCCCTCTGGATTTGACTTTTCTTCTCCTCCTCTCCCCCCCCCCCACCTAATCTCATTTTTTTTTTGTTTGTTTTCTGTATTTCCTTTACCACTCTTTCCTTCTTTCACTCTCTTCCAGATTGTGCAAAGTTTCCTCTTTCCTTCCAGCTCCTTTTGTCTCATGCTTTTACAGTGGTCAGCCGAAAAGGAGGAGGAGGATTTCTATATGGTAAATGCTTCAAAGTGGGGACTTCATCTGTGGTATGTCACAAATGGGACCTGCAACCAAATGTTGCAGTGTGTTCTGCTGCTTCTGTTTAGAGTTCCAGCCAGCTCTTCCCTCCAAGTGTATTACACAATCACGCACATACACACACACACACACACAGAGAGACACAGGGACGCCCCATTCCATAATGATAATTTTATTCTTTATACCCCACACAACTGACTGGGTTGCGCCAGCCACTCTGGCCGGCATCCATCATGTATAAAGACATAATAAAACCCTAGACGTGTTTTAAAAAAACCCCTTCACTGTACAGGATTGCCTTCAGACGGCTTGGGAGTCGGAGAACTCCATACCCCCCAACATTTCTCCATTGAAAATAGGGACACCCTGAGGAAAAGAGATTAACAGTAATTCTTCAAGTGGGTTTGGCTATGCGTGGGTTAATGGGTTAATTGGTGAGCTCTGAGGTGAAGGGGAGGGTCAGATGCCTTGTCAATCAAAGAATGCCTTGTCAACCAACCAGAGGCAGCTTTGCAAACCCAGCAGCCTTCTCAACCAACCAGAGGCCGTTTGTCAAAGAATGCCTCGTCAACCAACCAGAGGCAGCTTTGCAAACCCAGCAGCCTTGTCAACCAACCAGAGGCCGTTTGTCAATGCCAGCAGCCTTCTCAACCAATCAGAGGCAGATTTGTCACTCCCAGCAGTAGGTATAAAACCAGCAGGCCTGGCCTGCGCTCAGGCCATTGGCCTGCGCTCAGGCCACCCAATTTCTCTCTCTCTTTTCCCTCTGGATTTGACTTTTCTTCTCCTCCTCTCCCCCCCCCCACCTAATCTCATTTTTTTTTGTTTGTTTTCTTTATTTCCTTTACCACTCTTTCCTTCTTTCACTCTCTTCCAGATTGTGCAAAGTTTCCTCTTTCCTTCCAGCTCCTTTTGTCTCATGCTTTTACAGTGGTCAGCCGAAAAGGAGGAGGAGGATTTCTATATGGTAAATGCTTCAAAGTGGGGACTTCATCTGTGGTATGTCACAAATGGGACCTGCAACCAAATGTTGCAGTGTGTTCTGCTGCTTCTGTTTAGAGTTCCAGCCAGCTCTTCCCTCCAAGTGTATTACACAATCACGCACATACACACACACACACACAGAGAGAGACACAGGGACGCCCCATTCCATAATGATAATTTTATTCTTTATACCCCACACAACTGACTGGGTTGCGCCAGCCACTCTGGCCGGCATCCATCATGTATAAAGACATAATAAAACCCTAGACGTGTTTTAAAAAAACCCCTTCACTGTACAGGATTGCCTTCAGACGGCTTGGGAGTCGGAGAACTCCATACCCCCCAACATTTCTCCATTGAAAATAGGGACACCCTGAGGAAAAGAGATTAACAGTAATTCTTCAAGTGGGTTTGGCTATGCGTGGGTTAATGGGTTAATTGGTGAGCTCTGAGGTGAAGGGGAGGGTCAGATGCCTTGTCAATCAAAGAATGCCTTGTCAACCAACCAGAGGCAGCTTTGCAAACCCAGCAGCCTTCTCAACCAACCAGAGGCCGTTTGTCAAAGAATGCCTCGTCAACCAACCAGAGGCAGCTTTGCAAACCCAGCAGCCTTGTCAACCAACCAGAGGCCGTTTGTCAATGCCAGCAGCCTTCTCAACCAATCAGAGGCAGATTTGTCACTCCCAGCAGTAGGTATAAAACCAGCAGGCCATTGGCCTGCGCTCAGGCCATTGGCCTGCGCTCAGGCCACCCAATTTCTCTCTCTCTTTTCCCTCTGGATTTGACTTTTCTTCTCCTCCTCTCCCCCCCCCACCTAATCTCATTTTTTTTTGTTTGTTTTCTTTATTTCCTTTACCACTCTTTCCTTCTTTCACTCTCTTCCAGATTGTGCAAAGTTTCCTCTTTCCTTCCAGCTCCTTTTGTCTCATGCTTTTACAGTGGTCAGCCGAAAAGGAGGAGGAGGATTTCTATATGGTAAATGCTTCAAAGTGGGGACTTCATCTGTGGTATGTCACAAATGGGACCTGCAACCAAATGTTGCAGTGTGTTCTGCTGCTTCTGTTTAGAGTTCCAGCCAGCTCTTCCCTCCAAGTGTATTACACAATCACGCACATACACACACACACACACACAGAGAGACACAGGGACGCCCCATTCCATAATGATAATTTTATTCTTTATACCCCACACAACTGACTGGGTTGCGCCAGCCACTCTGGCCGGCATCCATCATGTATAAAGACATAATAAAACCCTAGACGTGTTTTAAAAAAACCCCTTCACTGTACAGGATTGCCTTCAGACGGCTTGGGAGTCGGAGAACTCCATACCCCCCAACATTTCTCCATTGAAAATAGGGACACCCTGAGGAAAAGAGATTAACAGTAATTCTTCAAGTGGGTTTGGCTATGCGTGGGTTAATGGGTTAATTGGTGAGCTCTGAGGTGAAGGGGAGGGTCAGATGCCTTGTCAATCAAAGAATGCCTTGTCAACCAACCAGAGGCAGCTTTGCAAACCCAGCAGCCTTCTCAACCAACCAGAGGCCGTTTGTCAAAGAATGCCTCGTCAACCAACCAGAGGCAGCTTTGCAAACCCAGCAGCCTTGTCAACCAACCAGAGGCCGTTTGTCAATGCCAGCAGCCTTAACCAATCAGAGGCAGATTTGTCACTCCCAGCAGTAGGTATAAAACCAGCAGGCCTGGCCTGCGCTCAGGCCATTGGCCTGCGCTCAGGCCATTGGCCTGCGCTCAGGCCATTGGCCTGCGCTCAGGCCATTGGCCTGCGCTCAGGCCATTGGCCTGCGCTCAGGCCATTGGCCTGCGCTCAGGCCATTGGCCTGCGCTCAGGCCATTGGCCTGCGCTCAGGCCATTGGCCTGCGCTCAGGCCATTGGCCTGCGCTCAGGCCATTGGCCTGCGCTCAGGCCATTGGCCTGCGCTCAGGCCATTGGCCTGCGCTCAGGCCATTGGCCTGCGCTCAGGCCATTGGCCTGCGCTCAGGCCATTGGCCTGCGCTCAGGCCATTGGCCTGCGCTCAGGCCATTGGCCTGCGCTCAGGCCATTGGCCTGCGCTCAGGCCACCCAATTTCTCTCTCTCTTTTCCCTCTGGATTTGACTTTTCTTCTCCTCCTCTCCCCCCCCCACCTAATCTCATTTTTTTTTGTTTGTTTTCTTTATTTCCTTTACCACTCTTTCCTTCTTTCACTCTCTTCCAGATTGTGCAAAGTTTCCTCTTTCCTTCCAGCTCCTTTTGTCTCATGCTTTTACAGTGGTCAGCCGAAAAGGAGGAGGAGGATTTCTATATGGTAAATGCTTCAAAGTGGGGACTTCATCTGTGGTATGTCACAAATGGGACCTGCAACCAAATGTTGCAGTGTGTTCTGCTGCTTCTGTTTAGAGTTCCAGCCAGCTCTTCCCTCCAAGTGTATTACACAATCACGCACATACACACACACACACACACAGAGAGACACAGGGACGCCCCATTCCATAATGATAATTTTATTCTTTATACCCCACACAACTGACTGGGTTGCGCCAGCCACTCTGGCCGGCATCCATCATGTATAAAGACATAATAAAACCCTAGACGTGTTTTAAAAAAACCCCTTCACTGTACAGGATTGCCTTCAGACGGCTTGGGAGTCGGAGAACTCCATACCCCCCAACATTTCTCCATTGAAAATAGGGACACCCTGAGGAAAAGAGATTAACAGTAATTCTTCAAGTGGGTTTGGCTATGCGTGGGTTAATGGGTTAATTGGTGAGCTCTGAGGTGAAGGGGAGGGTCAGATGCCTTGTCAATCAAAGAAT
Source organism: Podarcis liolepis (assembly GCF_965112155.1). NCBI lineage: Eukaryota > Metazoa > Chordata > Lepidosauria > Squamata > Lacertidae > Podarcis > Podarcis liolepis. The sequence goes on along the minus strand of NW_028148899.1, from coordinate 57,912 downwards.
GCCTTGTCAACCAACCAGAGGCAGCTTTGCAAACCCAGCAGCCTTCTCAACCAACCAGAGGCCGTTTGTCAAAGAATGCCTCGTCAACCAACCAGAGGCAGCTTTGCAAACCCAGCAGCCTTGTCAACCAACCAGAGGCCGTTTGTCAATGCCAGCAGCCTTCTCAACCAATCAGAGGCAGATTTGTCACTCCCAGCAGTAGGTATAAAACCAGCAGGCCATTGGCCTGCGCTCAGGCCATTGGCCTGCGCTCAGGCCACCCAATTTCTCTCTCTCTTTTCCCTCTGGATTTGACTTTTCTTCTCCTCCTCTCCCCCCCCCCACCTAATCTCATTTTTTTTTGTTTGTTTTCTTTATTTCCTTTACCACTCTTTCCTTCTTTCACTCTCTTCCAGATTGTGCAAAGTTTCCTCTTTCCTTCCAGCTCCTTTTGTCTCATGCTTTTACAGTGGTCAGCCGAAAAGGAGGAGGAGGATTTCTATATGGTAAATGCTTCAAAGTGGGGACTTCATCTGTGGTATGTCACAAATGGGACCTGCAACCAAATGTTGCAGTGTGTTCTGCTGCTTCTGTTTAGAGTTCCAGCCAGCTCTTCCCTCCAAGTGTATTACACAATCACGCACATACACACACACACACACACAGAGAGACACAGGGACGCCCCATTCCATAATGATAATTTTATTCTTTATACCCCACACAACTGACTGGGTTGCGCCAGCCACTCTGGCCGGCATCCATCATGTATAAAGACATAATAAAACCCTAGACGTGTTTTAAAAAAACCCCTTCACTGTACAGGATTGCCTTCAGACGGCTTGGGAGTCGGAGAACTCCATACCCCCCAACATTTCTCCATTGAAAATAGGGACACCCTGAGGAAAAGAGATTAACAGTAATTCTTCAAGTGGGTTTGGCTATGCGTGGGTTAATGGGTTAATTGGTGAGCTCTGAGGTGAAGGGGAGGGTCAGATGCCTTGTCAATCAAAGAATGCCTTGTCAACCAACCAGAGGCAGCTTTGCAAACCCAGCAGCCTTCTCAACCAACCAGAGGCCGTTTGTCAAAGAATGCCTCGTCAACCAACCAGAGGCAGCTTTGCAAACCCAGCAGCCTTGTCAACCAACCAGAGGCCGTTTGTCAATGCCAGCAGCCTTCTCAACCAATCAGAGGCAGATTTGTCACTCCCAGCAGTAGGTATAAAACCAGCAGGCCTGGCCTGCGCTCAGGCCATTGGCCTGCGCTCAGGCCATTGGCCTGCGCTCAGGCCATTGGCCTGCGCTCAGGCCATTGGCCTGCGCTCAGGCCATTGGCCTGCGCTCAGGCCATTGGCCTGCGCTCAGGCCATTGGCCTGCGCTCAGGCCATTGGCCTGCGCTCAGGCCATTGGCCTGCGCTCAGGCCATTGGCCTGCGCTCAGGCCATTGGCCTGCGCTCAGGCCATTGGCCTGCGCTCAGGCCATTGGCCTGCGCTCAGGCCATTGGCCTGCGCTCAGGCCACCCAATTTCTCTCTCTCTTTTCCCTCTGGATTTGACTTTTCTTCTCCTCCTCTCCCCCCCCCACCTAATCTCATTTTTTTTTGTTTGTTTTCTTTATTTCCTTTACCACTCTTTCCTTCTTTCACTCTCTTCCAGATTGTGCAAAGTTTCCTCTTTCCTTCCAGCTCCTTTTGTCTCATGCTTTTACAGTGGTCAGCCGAAAAGGAGGAGGAGGATTTCTATATGGTAAATGCTTCAAAGTGGGGACTTCATCTGTGGTATGTCACAAATGGGACCTGCAACCAAATGTTGCAGTGTGTTCTGCTGCTTCTGTTTAGAGTTCCAGCCAGCTCTTCCCTCCAAGTGTATTACACAATCACGCACATACACACACACACACACACACACAGAGACACAGGGACGCCCCATTCCATAATGATAATTTTATTCTTTATACCCCACACAACTGACTGGGTTGCGCCAGCCACTCTGGCCGGCATCCATCATGTATAAAGACATAATAAAACCCTAGACGTGTTTTAAAAAAACCCCTTCACTGTACAGGATTGCCTTCAGACGGCTTGGGAGTCGGAGAACTCCATACCCCCCAACATTTCTCCATTGAAAATAGGGACACCCTGAGGAAAAGAGATTAACAGTAATTCTTCAAGTGGGTTTGGCTATGCGTGGGTTAATGGGTTAATTGGTGAGCTCTGAGGTGAAGGGGAGGGTCAGATGCCTTGTCAATCAAAGAATGCCTTGTCAACCAACCAGAGGCAGCTTTGCAAACCCAGCAGCCTTCTCAACCAACCAGAGGCCGTTTGTCAAAGAATGCCTCGTCAACCAACCAGAGGCAGCTTTGCAAACCCAGCAGCCTTGTCAACCAACCAGAGGCCGTTTGTCAATGCCAGCAGCCTTCTCAACCAATCAGAGGCAGATTTGTCACTCCCAGCAGTAGGTATAAAACCAGCAGGCCTGGCCTGCGCTCAGGCCATTGGCCTGCGCTCAGGCCATTGGCCTGCGCTCAGGCCATTGGCCTGCGCTCAGGCCATTGGCCTGCGCTCAGGCCATTGGCCTGCGCTCAGGCCATTGGCCTGCGCTCAGGCCATTGGCCTGCGCTCAGGCCATTGGCCTGCGCTCAGGCCATTGGCCTGCGCTCAGGCCATTGGCCTGCGCTCAGGCCACCCAATTTCTCTCTCTCTTTTCCCTCTGGATTTGACTTTTCTTCTCCTCCTCTCCCCCCCCCACCTAATCTCATTTTTTTTTGTTTGTTTTCTTTATTTCCTTTACCACTCTTTCCTTCTTTCACTCTCTTCCAGATTGTGCAAAGTTTCCTCTTTCCTTCCAGCTCCTTTTGTCTCATGCTTTTACAGTGGTCAGCCGAAAAGGAGGAGGAGGATTTCTATATGGTAAATGCTTCAAAGTGGGGACTTCATCTGTGGTATGTCACAAATGGGACCTGCAACCAAATGTTGCAGTGTGTTCTGCTGCTTCTGTTTAGAGTTCCAGCCAGCTCTTCCCTCCAAGTGTATTACACAATCACGCACATACACACACACACACACACAGAGAGACACAGGGACGCCCCATTCCATAATGATAATTTTATTCTTTATACCCCACACAACTGACTGGGTTGCGCCAGCCACTCTGGCCGGCATCCATCATGTATAAAGACATAATAAAACCCTAGACGTGTTTTAAAAAAACCCCTTCACTGTACAGGATTGCCTTCAGACGGCTTGGGAGTCGGAGAACTCCATACCCCCCAACATTTCTCCATTGAAAATAGGGACACCCTGAGGAAAAGAGATTAACAGTAATTCTTCAAGTGGGTTTGGCTATGCGTGGGTTAATGGGTTAATTGGTGAGCTCTGAGGTGAAGGGGAGGGTCAGATGCCTTGTCAATCAAAGAATGCCTTGTCAACCAACCAGAGGCAGCTTTGCAAACCCAGCAGCCTTCTCAACCAACCAGAGGCCGTTTGTCAAAGAATGCCTCGTCAACCAACCAGAGGCAGCTTTGCAAACCCAGCAGCCTTGTCAACCAACCAGAGGCCGTTTGTCAATGCCAGCAGCCTTCTCAACCAATCAGAGGCAGATTTGTCACTCCCAGCAGTAGGTATAAAACCAGCAGGCCTGGCCTGCGCTCAGGCCATTGGCCTGCGCTCAGGCCATTGGCCTGCGCTCAGGCCATTGGCCTGCGCTCAGGCCATTGGCCTGCGCTCAGGCCATTGGCCTGCGCTCAGGCCATTGGCCTGCGCTCAGGCCATTGGCCTGCGCTCAGGCCATTGGCCTGCGCTCAGGCCATTGGCCTGCGCTCAGGCCATTGGCCTGCGCTCAGGCCATTGGCCTGCGCTCAGGCCATTGGCCTGCGCTCAGGCCACCCAATTTCTCTCTCTCTTTTCCCTCTGGATTTGACTTTTCTTCTCCTCCTCTCCCCCCCCCCACCTAATCTCATTTTTTTTTGTTTGTTTTCTTTATTTCCTTTACCACTCTTTCCTTCTTTCACTCTCTTCCAGATTGTGCAAAGTTTCCTCTTTCCTTCCAGCTCCTTTTGTCTCATGCTTTTACAGTGGTCAGCCGAAAAGGAGGAGGAGGATTTCTATATGGTAAATGCTTCAAAGTGGGGACTTCATCTGTGGTATGTCACAAATGGGACCTGCAACCAAATGTTGCAGTGTGTTCTGCTGCTTCTGTTTAGAGTTCCAGCCAGCTCTTCCCTCCAAGTGTATTACACAATCACGCACATACACACACACACACACACAGAGAGACACAGGGACGCCCCATTCCATAATGATAATTTTATTCTTTATACCCCACACAACTGACTGGGTTGCGCCAGCCACTCTGGCCGGCATCCATCATGTATAAAGACATAATAAAACCCTAGACGTGTTTTAAAAAAACCCCTTCACTGTACAGGATTGCCTTCAGACGGCTTGGGAGTCGGAGAACTCCATACCCCCCAACATTTCTCCATTGAAAATAGGGACACCCTGAGGAAAAGAGATTAACAGTAATTCTTCAAGTGGGTTTGGCTATGCGTGGGTTAATGGGTTAATTGGTGAGCTCTGAGGTGAAGGGGAGGGTCAGATGCCTTGTCAATCAAAGAATGCCTTGTCAACCAACCAGAGGCAGCTTTGCAAACCCAGCAGCCTTCTCAACCAACCAGAGGCCGTTTGTCAAAGAATGCCTCGTCAACCAACCAGAGGCAGCTTTGCAAACCCAGCAGCCTTGTCAACCAACCAGAGGCCGTTTGTCAATGCCAGCAGCCTTCTCAACCAATCAGAGGCAGATTTGTCACTCCCAGCAGTAGGTATAAAACCAGCAGGCCTGGCCTGCGCTCAGGCCACTGGCCTGCGCTCAGGCCACCCAATTTCTCTCTCTCTTTTCCCTCTGGATTTGACTTTTCTTCTCCTCCTCTCCCCCCCCCACCTAATCTCATTTTTTTTTGTTTGTTTTCTTTATTTCCTTTACCACTCTTTCCTTCTTTCACTCTCTTCCAGATTGTGCAAAGTTTCCTCTTTCCTTCCAGCTCCTTTTGTCTCATGCTTTTACAGTGGTCAGCCGAAAAGGAGGAGGAGGATTTCTATATGGTAAATGCTTCAAAGTGGGGACTTCATCTGTGGTATGTCACAAATGGGACCTGCAACCAAATGTTGCAGTGTGTTCTGCTGCTTCTGTTTAGAGTTCCAGCCAGCTCTTCCCTCCAAGTGTATTACACAATCACGCACATACACACACACACACACAGAGAGAGACACAGGGACGCCCCATTCCATAATGATAATTTTATTCTTTATACCCCACACAACTGACTGGGTTGCGCCAGCCACTCTGGCCGGCATCCATCATGTATAAAGACATAATAAAACCCTAGACGTGTTTTAAAAAAACCCCTTCACTGTACAGGATTGCCTTCAGACGGCTTGGGAGTCGGAGAACTCCATACCCCCCAACATTTCTCCATTGAAAATAGGGACACCCTGAGGAAAAGAGATTAACAGTAATTCTTCAAGTGGGTTTGGCTATGCGTGGGTTAATGGGTTAATTGGTGAGCTCTGAGGTGAAGGGGAGGGTCAGATGCCTTGTCAATCAAAGAATGCCTTGTCAACCAACCAGAGGCAGCTTTGCAAACCCAGCAGCCTTCTCAACCAACCAGAGGCCGTTTGTCAAAGAATGCCTCGTCAACCAACCAGAGGCAGCTTTGCAAACCCAGCAAGCCTTGTCAACCAACCAGAGGCCGTTTGTCAATGCCAGCAGCCTTCTCAACCAATCAGAGGCAGATTTGTCACTCCCAGCAGTAGGTATAAAACCAGCAGGCCATTGGCCTGCGCTCAGGCCACCCAATTTCTCTCTCTCTTTTCCCTCTGGATTTGACTTTTCTTCTCCTCCTCTCCCCCCCCCCCCACCTAATCTCATTTTTTTTTGTTTGTTTTCTTTATTTCCTTTACCACTCTTTCCTTCTTTCACTCTCTTCCAGATTGTGCAAAGTTTCCTCTTTCCTTCCAGCTCCTTTTGTCTCATGCTTTTACAGTGGTCAGCCGAAAAGGAGGAGGAGGATTTCTATATGGTAAATGCTTCAAAGTGGGGACTTCATCTGTGGTATGTCACAAATGGGACCTGCAACCAAATGTTGCAGTGTGTTCTGCTGCTTCTGTTTAGAGTTCCAGCCAGCTCTTCCCTCCAAGTGTATTACACAATCACGCACATACACACACACACACACACAGAGAGACACAGGGACGCCCCATTCCATAATGATAATTTTATTCTTTATACCCCACACAACTGACTGGGTTGCGCCAGCCACTCTGGCCGGCATCCATCATGTATAAAGACATAATAAAACCCTAGACGTGTTTTAAAAAAACCCCTTCACTGTACAGGATTGCCTTCAGACGGCTTGGGAGTCGGAGAACTCCATACCCCCCAACATTTCTCCATTGAAAATAGGGACACCCTGAGGAAAAGAGATTAACAGTAATTCCTCAAGTGGGTTTGGCTATGCGTGGGTTAATGGGTTAATTGGTGAGCTCTGAGGTGAAGGGGAGGGTCAGATGCCTTGTCAATCAAAGAATGCCTTGTCAACCAACCAGAGGCAGCTTTGCAAACCCAGCAGCCTTCTCAACCAACCAGAGGCCGTTTGTCAAAGAATGCCTCGTCAACCAACCAGAGGCAGCTTTGCAAACCCAGCAGCCTTGTCAACCAACCAGAGGCCGTTTGTCAATGCCAGCAGCCTTCTCAACCAATCAGAGGCAGATTTGTCACTCCCAGCAGTAGGTATAAAACCAGCAGGCCATTGGCCTGCGCTCAGGCCACCCAATTTCTCTCTCTCTTTTCCCTCTGGATTTGACTTTTCTTCTCCTCCTCTCCCCCCCCCACCTAATCTCATTTTTTTTTGTTTGTTTTCTTTATTTCCTTTACCACTCTTTCCTTCTTTCACTCTCTTCCAGATTGTGCAAAGTTTCCTCTTTCCTTCCAGCTCCTTTTGTCTCATGCTTTTACAGTGGTCAGCCGAAAAGGAGGAGGAGGATTTCTATATGGTAAATGCTTCAAAGTGGGGACTTCATCTGTGGTATGTCACAAATGGGACCTGCAACCAAATGTTGCAGTGTGTTCTGCTGCTTCTGTTTAGAGTTCCAGCCAGCTCTTCCCTCCAAGTGTATTACACAATCACGCACATACACACACACACACACACAGAGAGACACAGGGACGCCCCATTCCATAATGATAATTTTATTCTTTATACCCCACACAACTGACTGGGTTGCGCCAGCCACTCTGGCCGGCATCCATCATGTATAAAGACATAATAAAACCCTAGACGTGTTTTAAAAAAACCCCTTCACTGTACAGGATTGCCTTCAGACGGCTTGGGAGTCGGAGAACTCCATACCCCCCAACATTTCTCCATTGAAAATAGGGACACCCTGAGGAAAAGAGATTAACAGTAATTCTTCAAGTGGGTTTGGCTATGCGTGGGTTAATGGGTTAATTGGTGAGCTCTGAGGTGAAGGGGAGGGTCAGATGCCTTGTCAATCAAAGAATGCCTTGTCAACCAACCAGAGGCAGCTTTGCAAACCCAGCAGCCTTCTCAACCAACCAGAGGCCGTTTGTCAAAGAATGCCTCGTCAACCAACCAGAGGCAGCTTTGCAAACCCAGCAGCCTTGTCAACCAACCAGAGGCCGTTTGTCAATGCCAGCAGCCTTCTCAACCAATCAGAGGCAGATTTGTCACTCCCAGCAGTAGGTATAAAACCAGCAGGCCTGGCCTGCGCTCAGGCCATTGGCCTGCGCTCAGGCCATTGGCCTGCGCTCAGGCCATTGGCCTGCGCTCAGGCCATTGGCCTGCGCTCAGGCCATTGGCCTGCGCTCAGGCCATTGGCCTGCGCTCAGGCCATTGGCCTGCGCTCAGGCCATTGGCCTGCGCTCAGGCCATTGGCCTGCGCTCAGGCCATTGGCCTGCGCTCAGGCCATTGGCCTGCGCTCAGGCCATTGGCCTGCGCTCAGGCCATTGGCCTGCGCTCAGGCCATTGGCCTGCGCTCAGGCCATTGGCCTGCGCTCAGGCCATTGGCCTGCGCTCAGGCCATTGGCCTGCGCTCAGGCCACCCAATTTCTCTCTCTCTTTTCCCTCTGGATTTGACTTTTCTTCTCCTCCTCTCCCCCCCCCCCACCTAATCTCATTTTTTTTTGTTTGTTTTCTTTATTTCCTTTACCACTCTTTCCTTCTTTCACTCTCTTCCAGATTGTGCAAAGTTTCCTCTTTCCTTCCAGCTCCTTTTGTCTCATGCTTTTACAGTGGTCAGCCGAAAAGGAGGAGGAGGATTTCTATATGGTAAATGCTTCAAAGTGGGGACTTCATCTGTGGTATGTCACAAATGGGACCTGCAACCAAATGTTGCAGTGTGTTCTGCTGCTTCTGTTTAGAGTTCCAGCCAGCTCTTCCCTCCAAGTGTATTACACAATCACGCACATACACACACACACACACACAGAGAGACACAGGGACGCCCCATTCCATAATGATAATTTTATTCTTTATACCCCACACAACTGACTGGGTTGCGCCAGCCACTCTGGCCGGCATCCATCATGTATAAAGACATAATAAAACCCTAGACGTGTTTTAAAAAAACCCCTTCACTGTACAGGATTGCCTTCAGACGGCTTGGGAGTCGGAGAACTCCATACCCCCCAACATTTCTCCATTGAAAATAGGGACACCCTGAGGAAAAGAGATTAACAGTAATTCTTCAAGTGGGTTTGGCTATGCGTGGGTTAATGGGTTAATTGGTGAGCTCTGAGGTGAAGGGGAGGGTCAGATGCCTTGTCAATCAAAGAATGCCTTGTCAACCAACCAGAGGCAGCTTTGCAAACCCAGCAGCCTTCTCAACCAACCAGAGGCCGTTTGTCAAAGAATGCCTCGTCAACCAACCAGAGGCAGCTTTGCAAACCCAGCAGCCTTGTCAACCAACCAGAGGCCGTTTGTCAATGCCAGCAGCCTTCTCAACCAATCAGAGGCAGATTTGTCACTCCCAGCAGTAGGTATAAAACCAGCAGGCCTGGCCTGCGCTCAGGCCACCCAATTTCTCTCTCTCTTTTCCCTCTGGATTTGACTTTTCTTCTCCTCCTCTCCCCCCCCCCACCTAATCTCATTTTTTTTTGTTTGTTTTCTTTATTTCCTTTACCACTCTTTCCTTCTTTCACTCTCTTCCAGATTGTGCAAAGTTTCCTCTTTCCTTCCAGCTCCTTTTGTCTCATGCTTTTACAGTGGTCAGCCGAAAAGGAGGAGGAGGATTTCTATATGGTAAATGCTTCAAAGTGGGGACTTCATCTGTGGTATGTCACAAATGGGACCTGCAACCAAATGTTGCAGTGTGTTCTGCTGCTTCTGTTTAGAGTTCCAGCCAGCTCTTCCCTCCAAGTGTATTACACAATCACGCACATACACACACACACACACACAGAGAGACACAGGGACGCCCCATTCCATAATGATAATTTTATTCTTTATACCCCACACAACTGACTGGGTTGCGCCAGCCACTCTGGCCGGCATCCATCATGTATAAAGACATAATAAAACCCTAGACGTGTTTTAAAAAAACCCCTTCACTGTACAGGATTGCCTTCAGACGGCTTGGGAGTCGGAGAACTCCATACCCCCCAACATTTCTCCATTGAAAATAGGGACACCCTGAGGAAAAGAGATTAACAGTAATTCTTCAAGTGGGTTTGGCTATGCGTGGGTTAATGGGTTAATTGGTGAGCTCTGAGGTGAAGGGGAGGGTCAGATGCCTTGTCAATCAAAGAATGCCTTGTCAACCAACCAGAGGCAGCTTTGCAAACCCAGCAGCCTTCTCAACCAACCAGAGGCCGTTTGTCAAAGAATGCCTCGTCAACCAACCAGAGGCAGCTTTGCAAACCCAGCAGCCTTGTCAACCAACCAGAGGCCGTTTGTCAATGCCAGCAGCCTTCTCAACCAATCAGAGGCAGATTTGTCACTCCCAGCAGTAGGTATAAAACCAGCAGGCCTGGCCTGCGCTCAGGCCACTGGCCTGCGCTCAGGCCACCCAATTTCTCTCTCTCTTTTCCCTCTGGATTTGACTTTTCTTCTCCTCCTCTCCCCCCCCCCCACCTAATCTCATTTTTTTTTGTTTGTTTTCTTTATTTCCTTTACCACTCTTTCCTTCTTTCACTCTCTTCCAGATTGTGCAAAGTTTCCTCTTTCCTTCCAGCTCCTTTTGTCTCATGCTTTTACAGTGGTCAGCCGAAAAGGAGGAGGAGGATTTCTATATGGTAAATGCTTCAAAGTGGGGACTTCATCTGTGGTATGTCACAAATGGGACCTGCAACCAAATGTTGCAGTGTGTTCTGCTGCTTCTGTTTAGAGTTCCAGCCAGCTCTTCCCTCCAAGTGTATTACACAATCACGCACATACACACACACACACACAGAGAGAGACACAGGGACGCCCCATTCCATAATGATAATTTTATTCTTTATACCCCACACAACTGACTGGGTTGCGCCAGCCACTCTGGCCGGCATCCATCATGTATAAAGACATAATAAAACCCTAGACGTGTTTTAAAAAAACCCCTTCACTGTACAGGATTGCCTTCAGACGGCTTGGGAGTCGGAGAACTCCATACCCCCCAACATTTCTCCATTGAAAATAGGGACACCCTGAGGAAAAGAGATTAACAGTAATTCTTCAAGTGGGTTTGGCTATGCGTGGGTTAATGGGTTAATTGGTGAGCTCTGAGGTGAAGGGGAGGGTCAGATGCCTTGTCAATCAAAGAATGCCTTGTCAACCAACCAGAGGCAGCTTTGCAAACCCAGCAGCATTCTCAACCAACCAGAGGCCGTTTGTCAAAGAATGCCTCGTCAACCAACCAGAGGCAGCTTTGCAAACCCAGCAGCCTTGTCAACCAACCAGAGGCCGTTTGTCAATGCCAGCAGCCTTCTCAACCAATCAGAGGCAGATTTGTCACTCCCAGCAGTAGGTATAAAACCAGCAGGCCTGGCCTGCGCTCAGGCCACCCAATTTCTCTCTCTCTTTTCCCTCTGGATTTGACTTTTCTTCTCCTCCTCTCCCCCCCCCACCTAATCTCATTTTTTTTTGTTTGTTTTCTTTATTTCCTTTACCACTCTTTCCTTCTTTCACTCTCTTCCAGATTGTGCAAAGTTTCCTCTTTCCTTCCAGCTCCTTTTGTCTCATGCTTTTACAGTGGTCAGCCGAAAAGGAGGAGGAGGATTTCTATATGGTAAATGCTTCAAAGTGGGGACTTCATCTGTGGTATGTCACAAATGGGACCTGCAACCAAATGTTGCAGTGTGTTCTGCTGCTTCTGTTTAGAGTTCCAGCCAGCTCTTCCCTCCAAGTGTATTACACAATCACGCACATACACACACACACACACACAGAGAGACACAGGGACGCCCCATTCCATAATGATAATTTTATTCTTTATACCCCACACAACTGACTGGGTTGCGCCAGCCACTCTGGCCGGCATCCATCATGTATAAAGACATAATAAAACCCTAGACGTGTTTTAAAAAAACCCCTTCACTGTACAGGATTGCCTTCAGACGGCTTGGGAGTCGGAGAACTCCATACCCCCCAACATTTCTCCATTGAAAATAGGGACACCCTGAGGAAAAGAGATTAACAGTAATTCTTCAAGTGGGTTTGGCTATGCGTGGGTTAATGGGTTAATTGGTGAGCTCTGAGGTGAAGGGGAGGGTCAGATGCCTTGTCAATCAAAGAATGCCTTGTCAACCAACCAGAGGCAGCTTTGCAAACCCAGCAGCCTTCTCAACCAACCAGAGGCCGTTTGTCAAAGAATGCCTCGTCAACCAACCAGAGGCAGCTTTGCAAACCCAGCAGCCTTGTCAACCAACCAGAGGCCGTTTGTCAATGCCAGCAGCCTTCTCAACCAATCAGAGGCAGATTTGTCACTCCCAGCAGTAGGTATAAAACCAGCAGGCCATTGGCCTGCGCTCAGGCCATTGGCCTGCGCTCAGGCCATTGGCCTGCGCTCAGGCCACCCAATTTCTCTCTCTCTTTTCCCTCTGGATTTGACTTTTCTTCTCCTCCTCTCCCCCCCCCCCACCTAATCTCATTTTTTTTTGTTTGTTTTCTTTATTTCCTTTACCACTCTTTCCTTCTTTCACTCTCTTCCAGATTGTGCAAAGTTTCCTCTTTCCTTCCAGCTCCTTTTGTCTCATGCTTTTACAGTGGTCAGCCGAAAAGGAGGAGGAGGATTTCTATATGGTAAATGCTTCAAAGTGGGGACTTCATCTGTGGTATGTCACAAATGGGACCTGCAACCAAATGTTGCAGTGTGTTCTGCTGCTTCTGTTTAGAGTTCCAGCCAGCTCTTCCCTCCAAGTGTATTACACAATCACGCACATACACACACACACACACACAGAGAGACACAGGGACGCCCCATTCCATAATGATAATTTTATTCTTTATACCCCACACAACTGACTGGGTTGCGCCAGCCACTCTGGCCGGCATCCATCATGTATAAAGACATAATAAAACCCTAGACGTGTTTTAAAAAAACCCCTTCACTGTACAGGATTGCCTTCAGACGGCTTGGGAGTCGGAGAACTCCATACCCCCCAACATTTCTCCATTGAAAATAGGGACACCCTGAGGAAAAGAGATTAACAGTAATTCTTCAAGTGGGTTTGGCTATGCGTGGGTTAATGGGTTAATTGGTGAGCTCTGAGGTGAAGGGGAGGGTCAGATGCCTTGTCAATCAAAGAATGCCTTGTCAACCAACCAGAGGCAGCTTTGCAAACCCAGCAGCATTCTCAACCAACCAGAGGCCGTTTGTCAAAGAATGCCTCGTCAACCAACCAGAGGCAGCTTTGCAAACCCAGCAGCCTTGTCAACCAACCAGAGGCCGTTTGTCAATGCCAGCAGCCTTCTCAACCAATCAGAGGCAGATTTGTCACTCCCAGCAGTAGGTATAAAACCAGCAGGCCTGGCCTGCGCTCAGGCCACTGGCCTGCGCTCAGGCCACTGGCCTGCGCTCAGGCCACTGGCCTGCGCTCAGGCCACTGGCCTGCGCTCAGGCCACTGGCCTGCGCTCAGGCCACTGGCCTGCGCTCAGGCCACCCAATTTCTCTCTCTCTTTTCCCTCTGGATTTGACTTTTCTTCTCCTCCTCTCCCCCCCCCACCTAATCTCATTTTTTTTTGTTTGTTTTCTTTATTTCCTTTACCACTCTTTCCTTCTTTCACTCTCTTCCAGATTGTGCAAAGTTTCCTCTTTCCTTCCAGCTCCTTTTGTCTCATGCTTTTACAGTGGTCAGCCGAAAAGGAGGAGGAGGATTTCTATATGGTAAATGCTTCAAAGTGGGGACTTCATCTGTGGTATGTCACAAATGGGACCTGCAACCAAATGTTGCAGTGTGTTCTGCTGCTTCTGTTTAGAGTTCCAGCCAGCTCTTCCCTCCAAGTGTATTACACAATCACGCACATACACACACACACACACACAGAGAGACACAGGGACGCCCCATTCCATAATGATAATTTTATTCTTTATACCCCACACAACTGACTGGGTTGCGCCAGCCACTCTGGCCGGCATCCATCATGTATAAAGACATAATAAAACCCTAGACGTGTTTTAAAAAAACCCCTTCACTGTACAGGATTGCCTTCAGACGGCTTGGGAGTCGGAGAACTCCATACCCCCCAACATTTCTCCATTGAAAATAGGGACACCCTGAGGAAAAGAGATTAACAGTAATTCTTCAAGTGGGTTTGGCTATGCGTGGGTTAATGGGTTAATTGGTGAGCTCTGAGGTGAAGGGGAGGGTCAGATGCCTTGTCAATCAAAGAATGCCTTGTCAACCAACCAGAGGCAGCTTTGCAAACCCAGCAGCCTTCTCAACCAACCAGAGGCCGTTTGTCAATGCCAGCAGCCTTCTCAACCAATCAGAGGCAGATTTGTCACTCCCAGCAGTAGGTATAAAACCAGCAGGCCATTGGCCTGCGCTCAGGCCACCCAATTTCTCTCTCTCTTTTCCCTCTGGATTTGACTTTTCTTCTCCTCCTCTCCCCCCCCCCACCTAATCTCATTTTTTTTTGTTTGTTTTCTTTATTTCCTTTACCACTCTTTCCTTCTTTCACTCTCTTCCAGATTGTGCAAAGTTTCCTCTTTCCTTCCAGCTCCTTTTGTCTCATGCTTTTACAGTGGTCAGCCGAAAAGGAGGAGGAGGATTTCTATATGGTAAATGCTTCAAAGTGGGGACTTCATCTGTGGTATGTCACAAATGGGACCTGCAACCAAATGTTGCAGTGTGTTCTGCTGCTTCTGTTTAGAGTTCCAGCCAGCTCTTCCCTCCAAGTGTATTACACAATCACGCACATACACACACACACACACACACACAGAGAGACACAGGGACGCCCCATTCCATAATGATAATTTTATTCTTTATACCCCACACAACTGACTGGGTTGCGCCAGCCACTCTGGCCGGCATCCATCATGTATAAAGACATAATAAAACCCTAGACGTGTTTTAAAAAAACCCCTTCACTGTACAGGATTGCCTTCAGACGGCTTGGGAGTCGGAGAACTCCATACCCCCCAACATTTCTCCATTGAAAATAGGGACACCCTGAGGAAAAGAGATTAACAGTAATTCTTCAAGTGGGTTTGGCTATGCGTGGGTTAATGGGTTAATTGGTGAGCTCTGAGGTGAAGGGGAGGGTCAGATGCCTTGTCAATCAAAGAATGCCTTGTCAACCAACCAGAGGCAGCTTTGCAAACCCAGCAGCCTTCTCAACCAACCAGAGGCCGTTTGTCAAAGAATGCCTCGTCAACCAACCAGAGGCAGCTTTGCAAACCCAGCAGCCTTGTCAACCAACCAGAGGCCGTTTGTCAATGCCAGCAGCCTTCTCAACCAATCAGAGGCAGATTTGTCACTCCCAGCAGTAGGTATAAAACCAGCAGGCCATTGGCCTGCGCTCAGGCCACCCAATTTCTCTCTTTCTTTTCCCTCTGGATTTGACTTTTCTTCTCCTCCTCTCCCCCCCCCACCTAATCTCATTTTTTTTTTGTTTGTTTTCTTTATTTCCTTTACCACTCTTTCCTTCTTTCACTCTCTTCCAGATTGTGCAAAGTTTCCTCTTTCCTTCCAGCTCCTTTTGTCTCATGCTTTTACAGTGGTCAGCCGAAAAGGAGGAGGAGGATTTCTATATGGTAAATGCTTCAAAGTGGGGACTTCATCTGTGGTATGTCACAAATGGGACCTGCAACCAAATGTTGCAGTGTGTTCTGCTGCTTCTGTTTAGAGTTCCAGCCAGCTCTTCCCTCCAAGTGTATTACACAATCACGCACATACACACACACACACACACACACAGAGAGACACAGGGACGCCCCATTCCATAATGATAATTTTATTCTTTATACCCCACACAACTGACTGGGTTGCGCCAGCCACTCTGGCCGGCATCCATCATGTATAAAGACATAATAAAACCCTAGACGTGTTTTAAAAAAACCCCTTCACTGTACAGGATTGCCTTCAGACGGCTTGGGAGTCGGAGAACTCCATACCCCCCAACATTTCTCCATTGAAAATAGGGACACCCTGAGGAAAAGAGATTAACAGTAATTCTTCAAGTGGGTTTGGCTATGCGTGGGTTAATGGGTTAATTGGTGAGCTCTGAGGTGAAGGGGAGGGTCAGATGCCTTGTCAATCAAAGAATGCCTTGTCAACCAACCAGAGGCAGCTTTGCAAACCCAGCAGCCTTCTCAACCAACCAGAGGCCGTTTGTCAAAGAATGCCTCGTCAACCAACCAGAGGCAGCTTTGCAAACCCAGCAGCCTTGTCAACCAACCAGAGGCCGTTTGTCAATGCCAGCAGCCTTCTCAACCAATCAGAGGCAGATTTGTCACTCCCAGCAGTAGGTATAAAACCAGCAGGCCTGGCCTGCGCTCAGGCCATTGGCCTGCGCTCAGGCCATTGGCCTGCGCTCAGGCCATTGGCCTGCGCTCAGGCCATTGGCCTGCGCTCAGGCCATTGGCCTGCGCTCAGGCCATTGGCCTGCGCTCAGGCCATTGGCCTGCGCTCAGGCCATTGGCCTGCGCTCAGGCCATTGGCCTGCGCTCAGGCCATTGGCCTGCGCTCAGGCCATTGGCCTGCGCTCAGGCCATTGGCCTGCGCTCAGGCCACCCAATTTCTCTCTCTCTTTTCCCTCTGGATTTGACTTTTCTTCTCCTCCTCTCCCCCCCCCCACCTAATCTCATTTTTTTTTTGTTTGTTTTCTTTATTTCCTTTACCACTCTTTCCTTCTTTCACTCTCTTCCAGATTGTGCAAAGTTTCCTCTTTCCTTCCAGCTCCTTTTGTCTCATGCTTTTACAGTGGTCAGCCGAAAAGGAGGAGGAGGATTTCTATATGGTAAATGCTTCAAAGTGGGGACTTCATCTGTGGTATGTCACAAATGGGACCTGCAACCAAATGTTGCAGTGTGTTCTGCTGCTTCTGTTTAGAGTTCCAGCCAGCTCTTCCCTCCAAGTGTATTACACAATCACGCACACACACACACACACACACACAGAGAGACACAGGGACGCCCCATTCCATAATGATAATTTTATTCTTTATACCCCACACAACTGACTGGGTTGCGCCAGCAACTCTGGCCGGCATCCATCATGTATAAAGACATAATAAAACCCTAGACGTGTTTTAAAAAAACCCCTTCACTGTACAGGATTGCCTTCAGACGGCTTGGGAGTCGGAGAACTCCATACCCCCCAACATTTCTCCATTGAAAATAGGGACACCCTGAGGAAAAGAGATTAACAGTAATTCTTCAAGTGGGTTTGGCTATGCGTGGGTTAATGGGTTAATTGGTGAGCTCTGAGGTGAAGGGGAGGGTCAGATGCCTTGTCAATCAAAGAATGCCTTGTCAACCAACCAGAGGCAGCTTTGCAAACCCAGCAGCCTTCTCAACCAACCAGAGGCCGTTTGTCAAAGAATGCCTCGTCAACCAACCAGAGGCAGCTTTGCAAACCCAGCAGCCTTGTCAACCAACCAGAGGCCGTTTGTCAATGCCAGCAGCCTTCTCAACCAATCAGAGGCAGATTTGTCACTCCCAGCAGTAGGTATAAAACCAGCAGGCCTGGCCTGCGCTCAGGCCATTGGCCTGCGCTCAGGCCATTGGCCTGCGCTCAGGCCATTGGCCTGCGCTCAGGCCATTGGCCTGCGCTCAGGCCATTGGCCTGCGCTCAGGCCATTGGCCTGCGCTCAGGCCATTGGCCTGCGCTCAGGCCATTGGCCTGCGCTCAGGCCATTGGCCTGCGCTCAGGCCATTGGCCTGCGCTCAGGCCATTGGCCTGCGCTCAGGCCATTGGCCTGCGCTCAGGCCATTGGCCTGCGCTCAGGCCATTGGCCTGCGCTCAGGCCATTGGCCTGCGCTCAGGCCATTGGCCTGCGCTCAGGCCATTGGCCTGCGCTCAGGCCATTGGCCTGCGCTCAGGCCACCCAATTTCTCTTTCTCTTTTCCCTCTGGATTTGACTTTTCTTCTCCTCCTCTCCCCCCCCCCACCTAATCTCATTTTTTTTTTGTTTGTTTTCTTTATTTCCTTTACCACTCTTTCCTTCTTTCACTCTCTTCCAGATTGTGCAAAGTTTCCTCTTTCCTTCCAGCTCCTTTTGTCTCATGCTTTTACAGTGGTCAGCCGAAAAGGAGGAGGAGGATTTCTATATGGTAAATGCTTCAAAGTGGGGACTTCATCTGTGGTATGTCACAAATGGGACCTGCAACCAAATGTTGCAGTGTGTTCTGCTGCTTCTGTTTAGAGTTCCAGCCAGCTCTTCCCTCCAAGTGTATTACACAATCACGCACACACACACACACACACACACAGAGAGACACAGGGACGCCCCATTCCATAATGATAATTTTATTCTTTATACCCCACACAACTGACTGGGTTGCGCCAGCAACTCTGGCCGGCATCCATCATGTATAAAGACATAATAAAACCCTAGACGTGTTTTAAAAAAACCCCTTCACTGTACAGGATTGCCTTCAGACGGCTTGGGAGTCGGAGAACTCCATACCCCCCAACATTTCTCCATTGAAAATAGGGACACCCTGAGGAAAAGAGATTAACAGTAATTCTTCAAGTGGGTTTGGCTATGCGTGGGTTAATGGGTTAATTGGTGAGCTCTGAGGTGAAGGGGAGGGTCAGATGCCTTGTCAATCAAAGAATGCCTTGTCAACCAACCAGAGGCAGCTTTGCAAACCCAGCAGCCTTCTCAACCAACCAGAGGCCGTTTGTCAAAGAATGCCTCGTCAACCAACCAGAGGCAGCTTTGCAAACCCAGCAGCCTTGTCAACCAACCAGAGGCCGTTTGTCAATGCCAGCAGCCTTCTCAACCAATCAGAGGCAGATTTGTCACTCCCAGCAGTAGGTATAAAACCAGCAGGCCATTGGCCTGCGCTCAGGCCATTGGCCTGCGCTCAGGCCACCCAATTTCTCTCTCTCTTTTCCCTCTGGATTTGACTTTTCTTCTCCTCCTCTCCCCCCCCCCACCTAATCTCATTTTTTTTTGTTTGTTTTCTTTATTTCCTTTACCACTCTTTCCTTCTTTCACTCTCTTCCAGATTGTGCAAAGTTTCCTCTTTCCTTCCAGCTCCTTTTGTCTCATGCTTTTACAGTGGTCAGCCGAAAAGGAGGAGGAGGATTTCTATATGGTAAATGCTTCAAAGTGGGGACTTCATCTGTGGTATGTCACAAATGGGACCTGCAACCAAATGTTGCAGTGTGTTCTGCTGCTTCTGTTTAGAGTTCCAGCCAGCTCTTCCCTCCAAGTGTATTACACAATCACGCACATACACACACACACACACACAGAGAGACACAGGGACGCCCCATTCCATAATGATAATTTTATTCTTTATACCCCACACAACTGACTGGGTTGCGCCAGCCACTCTGGCCGGCATCCATCATGTATAAAGACATAATAAAACCCTAGACGTGTTTTAAAAAAACCCCTTCACTGTACAGGATTGCCTTCAGACGGCTTGGGAGTCGGAGAACTCCATACCCCCCAACATTTCTCCATTGAAAATAGGGACACCCTGAGGAAAAGAGATTAACAGTAATTCTTCAAGTGGGTTTGGCTATGCGTGGGTTAATGGGTTAATTGGTGAGCTCTGAGGTGAAGGGGAGGGTCAGATGCCTTGTCAATCAAAGAATGCCTTGTCAACCAACCAGAGGCAGCTTTGCAAACCCAGCAGCCTTCTCAACCAACCAGAGGCCGTTTGTCAAAGAATGCCTCGTCAACCAACCAGAGGCAGCTTTGCAAACCCAGCAGCCTTGTCAACCAACCAGAGGCCGTTTGTCAATGCCAGCAGCCTTCTCAACCAATCAGAGGCAGATTTGTCACTCCCAGCAGTAGGTATAAAACCAGCAGGCCATTGGCCTGCGCTCAGGCCACCCAATTTCTCTCTCTCTTTTCCCTCTGGATTTGACTTTTCTTCTCCTCCTCTCCCCCCCCCCACCTAATCTCATTTTTTTTTGTTTGTTTTCTTTATTTCCTTTACCACTCTTTCCTTCTTTCACTCTCTTCCAGATTGTGCAAAGTTTCCTCTTTCCTTCCAGCTCCTTTTGTCTCATGCTTTTACAGTGGTCAGCCGAAAAGGAGGAGGAGGATTTCTATATGGTAAATGCTTCAAAGTGGGGACTTCATCTGTGGTATGTCACAAATGGGACCTGCAACCAAATGTTGCAGTGTGTTCTGCTGCTTCTGTTTAGAGTTCCAGCCAGCTCTTCCCTCCAAGTGTATTACACAATCACGCACATACACACACACACACACACAGAGAGACACAGGGACGCCCCATTCCATAATGATAATTTTATTCTTTATACCCCACACAACTGACTGGGTTGCGCCAGCCACTCTGGCCGGCATCCATCATGTATAAAGACATAATAAAACCCTAGACGTGTTTTAAAAAAACCCCTTCACTGTACAGGATTGCCTTCAGACGGCTTGGGAGTCGGAGAACTCCATACCCCCCAACATTTCTCCATTGAAAATAGGGACACCCTGAGGAAAAGAGATTAACAGTAATTCTTCAAGTGGGTTTGGCTATGCGTGGGTTAATGGGTTAATTGGTGAGCTCTGAGGTGAAGGGGAGGGTCAGATGCCTTGTCAATCAAAGAATGCCTTGTCAACCAACCAGAGGCAGCTTTGCAAACCCAGCAGCCTTCTCAACCAACCAGAGGCCGTTTGTCAAAGAATGCCTCGTCAACCAACCAGAGGCAGCTTTGCAAACCCAGCAGCCTTGTCAACCAACCAGAGGCCGTTTGTCAATGCCAGCAGCCTTCTCAACCAATCAGAGGCAGATTTGTCACTCCCAGCAGTAGGTATAAAACCAGCAGGCCATTGGCCTGCGCTCAGGCCATTGGCCTGCGCTCAGGCCATTGGCCTGCGCTCAGGCCATTGGCCTGCGCTCAGGCCATTGGCCTGCGCTCAGGCCACCCAATTTCTCTCTCTCTTTTCCCTCTGGATTTGACTTTTCTTCTCCTCCTCTCCCCCCCCCCACCTAATCTCATTTTTTTTTGTTTGTTTTCTTTATTTCCTTTACCACTCTTTCCTTCTTTCACTCTCTTCCAGATTGTGCAAAGTTTCCTCTTTCCTTCCAGCTCCTTTTGTCTCATGCTTTTACAGTGGTCAGCCGAAAAGGAGGAGGAGGATTTCTATATGGTAAATGCTTCAAAGTGGGGACTTCATCTGTGGTATGTCACAAATGGGACCTGCAACCAAATGTTGCAGTGTGTTCTGCTGCTTCTGTTTAGAGTTCCAGCCAGCTCTTCCCTCCAAGTGTATTACACAATCACGCACACACACACACACACACACACAGAGAGACACAGGGACGCCCCATTCCATAATGATAATTTTATTCTTTATACCCCACACAACTGACTGGGTTGCGCCAGCCACTCTGGCCGGCATCCATCATGTATAAAGACATAATAAAACCCTAGACGTGTTTTAAAAAAACCCCTTCACTGTACAGGATTGCCTTCAGACGGCTTGGGAGTCGGAGAACTCCATACCCCCCAACATTTCTCCATTGAAAATAGGGACACCCTGAGGAAAAGAGATTAACAGTAATTCTTCAAGTGGGTTTGGCTATGCGTGGGTTAATGGGTTAATTGGTGAGCTCTGAGGTGAAGGGGAGGGTCAGATGCCTTGTCAATCAAAGAATGCCTTGTCAACCAACCAGAGGCAGCTTTGCAAACCCAGCAGCCTTCTCAACCAACCAGAGGCCGTTTGTCAAAGAATGCCTCGTCAACCAACCAGAGGCAGCTTTGCAAACCCAGCAGCCTTGTCAACCAACCAGAGGCCGTTTGTCAATGCCAGCAGCCTTCTCAACCAATCAGAGGCAGATTTGTCACTCCCAGCAGTAGGTATAAAACCAGCAGGCCATTGGCCTGCGCTCAGGCCACCCAATTTCTCTCTTTCTTTTCCCTCTGGATTTGACTTTTCTTCTCCTCCTCTCCCCCCCCCCCACCTAATCTCATTTTTTTTTGTTTGTTTTCTTTATTTCCTTTACCACTCTTTCCTTCTTTCACTCTCTTCCAGATTGTGCAAAGTTTCCTCTTTCCTTCCAGCTCCTTTTGTCTCATGCTTTTACAGTGGTCAGCCGCTATATGGTAAATGCTTCAAAGTGGGGACTTCATCTGTGGTATGTCACAAATGGGACCTGCAACCAAATGTTGCAGTGTGTTCTGCTGCTTCTGTTTAGAGTTCCAGCCAGCTCTTCCCTCCAAGTGTATTACACAATCACGCACACACACACACACACACACACAGAGAGACACAGGGACGCCCCATTCCATAATGATAATTTTATTCTTTATACCCCACACAACTGACTGGGTTGCGCCAGCAACTCTGGCCGGCATCCATCATGTATAAAGACATAATAAAACCCTAGACGTGTTTTAAAAAAACCCCTTCACTGTACAGGATTGCCTTCAGACGGCTTGGGAGTCGGAGAACTCCATACCCCCCAACATTTCTCCATTGAAAATAGGGACACCCTGAGGAAAAGAGATTAACAGTAATTCTTCAAGTGGGTTTGGCTATGCGTGGGTTAATGGGTTAATTGGTGAGCTCTGAGGTGAAGGGGAGGGTCAGATGCCTTGTCAATCAAAGAATGCCTTGTCAACCAACCAGAGGCAGCTTTGCAAACCCAGCAGCCTTCTCAACCAACCAGAGGCCGTTTGTCAAAGAATGCCTCGTCAACCAACCAGAGGCAGCTTTGCAAACCCAGCAGCCTTGTCAACCAACCAGAGGCCGTTTGTCAATGCCAGCAGCCTTCTCAACCAATCAGAGGCAGATTTGTCACTCCCAGCAGTAGGTATAAAACCAGCAGGCCTGGCCTGCGCTCAGGCCATTGGCCTGCGCTCAGGCCATTGGCCTGCGCTCAGGCCATTGGCCTGCGCTCAGGCCATTGGCCTGCGCTCAGGCCATTGGCCTGCGCTCAGGCCATTGGCCTGCGCTCAGGCCATTGGCCTGCGCTCAGGCCATTGGCCTGCGCTCAGGCCATTGGCCTGCGCTCAGGCCATTGGCCTGCGCTCAGGCCATTGGCCTGCGCTCAGGCCATTGGCCTGCGCTCAGGCCATTGGCCTGCGCTCAGGCCACCCAATTTCTCTCTCTCTTTTCCCTCTGGATTTGACTTTTCTTCTCCTCCTCTCCCCCCCCCCACCTAATCTCATTTTTTTTTGTTTGTTTTCTTTATTTCCTTTACCACTCTTTCCTTCTTTCACTCTCTTCCAGATTGTGCAAAGTTTCCTCTTTCCTTCCAGCTCCTTTTGTCTCATGCTTTTACAGTGGTCAGCCGAAAAGGAGGAGGAGGATTTCTATATGGTAAATGCTTCAAAGTGGGGACTTCATCTGTGGTATGTCACAAATGGGACCTGCAACCAAATGTTGCAGTGTGTTCTGCTGCTTCTGTTTAGAGTTCCAGCCAGCTCTTCCCTCCAAGTGTATTACACAATCACGCACATACACACACACACACACACAGAGAGACACAGGGACGCCCCATTCCATAATGATAATTTTATTCTTTATACCCCACACAACTGACTGGGTTGCGCCAGCCACTCTGGCCGGCATCCATCATGTATAAAGACATAATAAAACCCTAGACGTGTTTTAAAAAAACCCCTTCACTGTACAGGATTGCCTTCAGACGGCTTGGGAGTCGGAGAACTCCATACCCCCCAACATTTCTCCATTGAAAATAGGGACACCCTGAGGAAAAGAGATTAACAGTAATTCTTCAAGTGGGTTTGGCTATGCGTGGGTTAATGGGTTAATTGGTGAGCTCTGAGGTGAAGGGGAGGGTCAGATGCCTTGTCAATCAAAGAATGCCTTGTCAACCAACCAGAGGCAGCTTTGCAAACCCAGCAGCCTTCTCAACCAACCAGAGGCCGTTTGTCAAAGAATGCCTCGTCAACCAACCAGAGGCAGCTTTGCAAACCCAGCAGCCTTGTCAACCAACCAGAGGCCGTTTGTCAATGCCAGCAGCCTTCTCAACCAATCAGAGGCAGATTTGTCACTCCCAGCAGTAGGTATAAAACCAGCAGGCCTGGCCTGCGCTCAGGCCATTGGCCTGCGCTCAGGCCACCCAATTTCTCTCTCTCTTTTCCCTCTGGATTTGACTTTTCTTCTCCTCCTCTCCCCCCCCCCACCTAATCTCATTTTTTTTTGTTTGTTTTCTTTATTTCCTTTACCACTCTTTCCTTCTTTCACTCTCTTCCAGATTGTGCAAAGTTTCCTCTTTCCTTCCAGCTCCTTTTGTCTCATGCTTTTACAGTGGTCAGCCGAAAAGGAGGAGGAGGATTTCTATATGGTAAATGCTTCAAAGTGGGGACTTCATCTGTGGTATGTCACAAATGGGACCTGCAACCAAATGTTGCAGTGTGTTCTGCTGCTTCTGTTTAGAGTTCCAGCCAGCTCTTCCCTCCAAGTGTATTACACAATCACGCACATACACACACACACACACACAGAGAGACACAGGGACGCCCCATTCCATAATGATAATTTTATTCTTTATACCCCACACAACTGACTGGGTTGCGCCAGCCACTCTGGCCGGCATCCATCATGTATAAAGACATAATAAAACCCTAGACGTGTTTTAAAAAAACCCCTTCACTGTACAGGATTGCCTTCAGACGGCTTGGGAGTCGGAGAACTCCATACCCCCCAACATTTCTCCATTGAAAATAGGGACACCCTGAGGAAAAGAGATTAACAGTAATTCTTCAAGTGGGTTTGGCTATGCGTGGGTTAATGGGTTAATTGGTGAGCTCTGAGGTGAAGGGGAGGGTCAGATGCCTTGTCAATCAAAGAATGCCTTGTCAACCAACCAGAGGCAGCTTTGCAAACCCAGCAGCCTTCTCAACCAACCAGAGGCCGTTTGTCAAAGAATGCCTCGTCAACCAACCAGAGGCAGCTTTGCAAACCCAGCAGCCTTGTCAACCAACCAGAGGCCGTTTGTCAATGCCAGCAGCCTTCTCAACCAATCAGAGGCAGATTTGTCACTCCCAGCAGTAGGTATAAAACCAGCAGGCCATTGGCCTGCGCTCAGGCCATTGGCCTGCGCTCAGGCCACCCAATTTCTCTCTCTCTTTTCCCTCTGGATTTGACTTTTCTTCTCCTCCTCTCCCCCCCCCCACCTAATCTCATTTTTTTTTGTTTGTTTTCTTTATTTCCTTTACCACTCTTTCCTTCTTTCACTCTCTTCCAGATTGTGCAAAGTTTCCTCTTTCCTTCCAGCTCCTTTTGTCTCATGCTTTTACAGTGGTCAGCCGAAAAGGAGGAGGAGGATTTCTATATGGTAAATGCTTCAAAGTGGGGACTTCATCTGTGGTATGTCACAAATGGGACCTGCAACCAAATGTTGCAGTGTGTTCTGCTGCTTCTGTTTAGAGTTCCAGCCAGCTCTTCCCTCCAAGTGTATTACACAATCACGCACATACACACACACACACACACAGAGAGACACAGGGACGCCCCATTCCATAATGATAATTTTATTCTTTATACCCCACACAACTGACTGGGTTGCGCCAGCCACTCTGGCCGGCATCCATCATGTATAAAGACATAATAAAACCCTAGACGTGTTTTAAAAAAACCCCTTCACTGTACAGGATTGCCTTCAGACGGCTTGGGAGTCGGAGAACTCCATACCCCCCAACATTTCTCCATTGAAAATAGGGACACCCTGAGGAAAAGAGATTAACAGTAATTCTTCAAGTGGGTTTGGCTATGCGTGGGTTAATGGGTTAATTGGTGAGCTCTGAGGTGAAGGGGAGGGTCAGATGCCTTGTCAATCAAAGAATGCCTTGTCAACCAACCAGAGGCAGCTTTGCAAACCCAGCAGCCTTCTCAACCAACCAGAGGCCGTTTGTCAAAGAATGCCTCGTCAACCAACCAGAGGCAGCTTTGCAAACCCAGCAGCCTTGTCAACCAACCAGAGGCCGTTTGTCAATGCCAGCAGCCTTCTCAACCAATCAGAGGCAGATTTGTCACTCCCAGCAGTAGGTATAAAACCAGCAGGCCTGGCCTGCGCTCAGGCCATTGGCCTGCGCTCAGGCCATTGGCCTGCGCTCAGGCCATTGGCCTGCGCTCAGGCCATTGGCCTGCGCTCAGGCCATTGGCCTGCGCTCAGGCCATTGGCCTGCGCTCAGGCCATTGGCCTGCGCTCAGGCCATTGGCCTGCGCTCAGGCCATTGGCCTGCGCTCAGGCCATTGGCCTGCGCTCAGGCCATTGGCCTGCGCTCAGGCCATTGGCCTGCGCTCAGGCCATTGGCCTGCGCTCAGGCCATTGGCCTGCGCTCAGGCCATTGGCCTGCGCTCAGGCCATTGGCCTGCGCTCAGGCCATTGGCCTGCGCTCAGGCCATTGGCCTGCGCTCAGGCCATTGGCCTGCGCTCAGGCCATTGGCCTGCGCTCAGGCCATTGGCCTGCGCTCAGGCCACCCAATTTCTCTCTCTCTTTTCCCTCTGGATTTGACTTTTCTTCTCCTCCTCTCCCCCCCCCCACCTAATCTCATTTTTTTTTGTTTGTTTTCTTTATTTCCTTTACCACTCTTTCCTTCTTTCACTCTCTTCCAGATTGTGCAAAGTTTCCTCTTTCCTTCCAGCTCCTTTTGTCTCATGCTTTTACAGTGGTCAGCCGAAAAGGAGGAGGAGGATTTCTATATGGTAAATGCTTCAAAGTGGGGACTTCATCTGTGGTATGTCACAAATGGGACCTGCAACCAAATGTTGCAGTGTGTTCTGCTGCTTCTGTTTAGAGTTCCAGCCAGCTCTTCCCTCCAAGTGTATTACACAATCACGCACACACACACACACACACACACAGAGAGACACAGGGACGCCCCATTCCATAATGATAATTTTATTCTTTATACCCCACACAACTGACTGGGTTGCGCCAGCAACTCTGGCCGGCATCCATCATGTATAAAGACATAATAAAACCCTAGACGTGTTTTAAAAAAACCCCTTCACTGTACAGGATTGCCTTCAGACGGCTTGGGAGTCGGAGAACTCCATACCCCCCAACATTTCTCCATTGAAAATAGGGACACCCTGAGGAAAAGAGATTAACAGTAATTCTTCAAGTGGGTTTGGCTATGCGTGGGTTAATGGGTTAATTGGTGAGCTCTGAGGTGAAGGGGAGGGTCAGATGCCTTGTCAATCAAAGAATGCCTTGTCAACCAACCAGAGGCAGCTTTGCAAACCCAGCAGCCTTCTCAACCAACCAGAGGCCGTTTGTCAAAGAATGCCTCGTCAACCAACCAGAGGCAGCTTTGCAAACCCAGCAGCCTTGTCAACCAACCAGAGGCCGTTTGTCAATGCCAGCAGCCTTCTCAACCAATCAGAGGCAGATTTGTCACTCCCAGCAGTAGGTATAAAACCAGCAGGCCATTGGCCTGCGCTCAGGCCACCCAATTTCTCTCTTTCTTTTCCCTCTGGATTTGACTTTTCTTCTCCTCCTCTCCCCCCCCCCACCTAATCTCATTTTTTTTTTGTTTGTTTTCTTTATTTCCTTTACCACTCTTTCCTTCTTTCACTCTCTTCCAGATTGTGCAAAGTTTCCTCTTTCCTTCCAGCTCCTTTTGTCTCATGCTTTTACAGTGGTCAGCCGAAAAGGAGGAGGAGGATTTCTATATGGTAAATGCTTCAAAGTGGGGACTTCATCTGTGGTATGTCACAAATGGGACCTGCAACCAAATGTTGCAGTGTGTTCTGCTGCTTCTGTTTAGAGTTCCAGCCAGCTCTTCCCTCCAAGTGTATTACACAATCACGCACATACACACACACACACACACAGAGAGACACAGGGACGCCCCATTCCATAATGATAATTTTATTCTTTATACCCCACACAACTGACTGGGTTGCGCCAGCCACTCTGGCCGGCATCCATCATGTATAAAGACATAATAAAACCCTAGACGTGTTTTAAAAAAACCCCTTCACTGTACAGGATTGCCTTCAGACGGCTTGGGAGTCGGAGAACTCCATACCCCCCAACATTTCTCCATTGAAAATAGGGACACCCTGAGGAAAAGAGATTAACAGTAATTCTTCAAGTGGGTTTGGCTATGCGTGGGTTAATGGGTTAATTGGTGAGCTCTGAGGTGAAGGGGAGGGTCAGATGCCTTGTCAATCAAAGAATGCCTTGTCAACCAACCAGAGGCAGCTTTGCAAACCCAGCAGCCTTCTCAACCAACCAGAGGCCGTTTGTCAAAGAATGCCTCGTCAACCAACCAGAGGCAGCTTTGCAAACCCAGCAGCCTTGTCAACCAACCAGAGGCCGTTTGTCAATGCCAGCAGCCTTCTCAACCAATCAGAGGCAGATTTGTCACTCCCAGCAGTAGGTATAAAACCAGCAGGCCTGGCCTGCGCTCAGGCCATTGGCCTGCGCTCAGGCCATTGGCCTGCGCTCAGGCCATTGGCCTGCGCTCAGGCCATTGGCCTGCGCTCAGGCCATTGGCCTGCGCTCAGGCCATTGGCCTGCGCTCAGGCCATTGGCCTGCGCTCAGGCCATTGGCCTGCGCTCAGGCCATTGGCCTGCGCTCAGGCCATTGGCCTGCGCTCAGGCCATTGGCCTGCGCTCAGGCCATTGGCCTGCGCTCAGGCCACCCAATTTCTCTCTCTCTTTTCCCTCTGGATTTGACTTTTCTTCTCCTCCTCTCCCCCCCCCCACCTAATCTCATTTTTTTTTGTTTGTTTTCTTTATTTCCTTTACCACTCTTTCCTTCTTTCACTCTCTTCCAGATTGTGCAAAGTTTCCTCTTTCCTTCCAGCTCCTTTTGTCTCATGCTTTTACAGTGGTCAGCCGAAAAGGAGGAGGAGGATTTCTATATGGTAAATGCTTCAAAGTGGGGACTTCATCTGTGGTATGTCACAAATGGGACCTGCAACCAAATGTTGCAGTGTGTTCTGCTGCTTCTGTTTAGAGTTCCAGCCAGCTCTTCCCTCCAAGTGTATTACACAATCACGCACATACACACACACACACACACAGAGAGACACAGGGACGCCCCATTCCATAATGATAATTTTATTCTTTATACCCCACACAACTGACTGGGTTGCGCCAGCCACTCTGGCCGGCATCCATCATGTATAAAGACATAATAAAACCCTAGACGTGTTTTAAAAAAACCCCTTCACTGTACAGGATTGCCTTCAGACGGCTTGGGAGTCGGAGAACTCCATACCCCCCAACATTTCTCCATTGAAAATAGGGACACCCTGAGGAAAAGAGATTAACAGTAATTCTTCAAGTGGGTTTGGCTATGCGTGGGTTAATGGGTTAATTGGTGAGCTCTGAGGTGAAGGGGAGGGTCAGATGCCTTGTCAATCAAAGAATGCCTTGTCAACCAACCAGAGGCAGCTTTGCAAACCCAGCAGCCTTCTCAACCAACCAGAGGCCGTTTGTCAAAGAATGCCTCGTCAACCAACCAGAGGCAGCTTTGCAAACCCAGCAGCCTTGTCAACCAACCAGAGGCCGTTTGTCAATGCCAGCAGCCTTCTCAACCAATCAGAGGCAGATTTGTCACTCCCAGCAGTAGGTATAAAACCAGCAGGCCTGGCCTGCGCTCAGGCCATTGGCCTGCGCTCAGGCCATTGGCCTGCGCTCAGGCCATTGGCCTGCGCTCAGGCCATTGGCCTGCGCTCAGGCCATTGGCCTGCGCTCAGGCCATTGGCCTGCGCTCAGGCCATTGGCCTGCGCTCAGGCCATTGGCCTGCGCTCAGGCCATTGGCCTGCGCTCAGGCCATTGGCCTGCGCTCAGGCCATTGGCCTGCGCTCAGGCCATTGGCCTGCGCTCAGGCCATTGGCCTGCGCTCAGGCCATTGGCCTGCGCTCAGGCCATTGGCCTGCGCTCAGGCCATTGGCCTGCGCTCAGGCCATTGGCCTGCGCTCAGGCCATTGGCCTGCGCTCAGGCCATTGGCCTGCGCTCAGGCCATTGGCCTGCGCTCAGGCCACCCAATTTCTCTCTCTCTTTTCCCTCTGGATTTGACTTTTCTTCTCCTCCTCTCCCCCCCCCCACCTAATCTCATTTTTTTTTGTTTGTTTTCTTTATTTCCTTTACCACTCTTTCCTTCTTTCACTCTCTTCCAGATTGTGCAAAGTTTCCTCTTTCCTTCCAGCTCCTTTTGTCTCATGCTTTTACAGTGGTCAGCCGAAAAGGAGGAGGAGGATTTCTATATGGTAAATGCTTCAAAGTGGGGACTTCATCTGTGGTATGTCACAAATGGGACCTGCAACCAAATGTTGCAGTGTGTTCTGCTGCTTCTGTTTAGAGTTCCAGCCAGCTCTTCCCTCCAAGTGTATTACACAATCACGCACATACACACACACACACACACAGAGAGACACAGGGACGCCCCATTCCATAATGATAATTTTATTCTTTATACCCCACACAACTGACTGGGTTGCGCCAGCCACTCTGGCCGGCATCCATCATGTATAAAGACATAATAAAACCCTAGACGTGTTTTAAAAAAACCCCTTCACTGTACAGGATTGCCTTCAGACGGCTTGGGAGTCGGAGAACTCCATACCCCCCAACATTTCTCCATTGAAAATAGGGACACCCTGAGGAAAAGAGATTAACAGTAATTCTTCAAGTGGGTTTGGCTATGCGTGGGTTAATGGGTTAATTGGTGAGCTCTGAGGTGAAGGGGAGGGTCAGATGCCTTGTCAATCAAAGAATGCCTTGTCAACCAACCAGAGGCAGCTTTGCAAACCCAGCAGCCTTCTCAACCAACCAGAGGCCGTTTGTCAAAGAATGCCTCGTCAACCAACCAGAGGCAGCTTTGCAAACCCAGCAGCCTTGTCAACCAACCAGAGGCCGTTTGTCAATGCCAGCAGCCTTCTCAACCAATCAGAGGCAGATTTGTCACTCCCAGCAGTAGGTATAAAACCAGCAGGCCTGGCCTGCGCTCAGGCCATTGGCCTGCGCTCAGGCCATTGGCCTGCGCTCAGGCCATTGGCCTGCGCTCAGGCCATTGGCCTGCGCTCAGGCCATTGGCCTGCGCTCAGGCCATTGGCCTGCGCTCAGGCCATTGGCCTGCGCTCAGGCCATTGGCCTGCGCTCAGGCCATTGGCCTGCGCTCAGGCCATTGGCCTGCGCTCAGGCCATTGGCCTGCGCTCAGGCCATTGGCCTGCGCTCAGGCCATTGGCCTGCGCTCAGGCCATTGGCCTGCGCTCAGGCCATTGGCCTGCGCTCAGGCCATTGGCCTGCGCTCAGGCCACCCAATTTCTCTCTCTCTTTTCCCTCTGGATTTGACTTTTCTTCTCCTCCTCTCCCCCCCCCCCACCTAATCTCATTTTTTTTTGTTTGTTTTCTTTATTTCCTTTACCACTCTTTCCTTCTTTCACTCTCTTCCAGATTGTGCAAAGTTTCCTCTTTCCTTCCAGCTCCTTTTGTCTCATGCTTTTACAGTGGTCAGCCGAAAAGGAGGAGGAGGATTTCTATATGGTAAATGCTTCAAAGTGGGGACTTCATCTGTGGTATGTCACAAATGGGACCTGCAACCAAATGTTGCAGTGTGTTCTGCTGCTTCTGTTTAGAGTTCCAGCCAGCTCTTCCCTCCAAGTGTATTACACAATCACGCACATACACACACACACACACACAGAGAGACACAGGGACGCCCCATTCCATAATGATAATTTTATTCTTTATACCCCACACAACTGACTGGGTTGCGCCAGCCACTCTGGCCGGCATCCATCATGTATAAAGACATAATAAAACCCTAGACGTGTTTTAAAAAAACCCCTTCACTGTACAGGATTGCCTTCAGACGGCTTGGGAGTCGGAGAACTCCATACCCCCCAACATTTCTCCATTGAAAATAGGGACACCCTGAGGAAAAGAGATTAACAGTAATTCTTCAAGTGGGTTTGGCTATGCGTGGGTTAATGGGTTAATTGGTGAGCTCTGAGGTGAAGGGGAGGGTCAGATGCCTTGTCAATCAAAGAATGCCTTGTCAACCAACCAGAGGCAGCTTTGCAAACCCAGCAGCCTTCTCAACCAACCAGAGGCCGTTTGTCAAAGAATGCCTCGTCAACCAACCAGAGGCAGCTTTGCAAACCCAGCAGCCTTGTCAACCAACCAGAGGCCGTTTGTCAATGCCAGCAGCCTTCTCAACCAATCAGAGGCAGATTTGTCACTCCCAGCAGTAGGTATAAAACCAGCAGGCCTGGCCTGCGCTCAGGCCATTGGCCTGCGCTCAGGCCATTGGCCTGCGCTCAGGCCATTGGCCTGCGCTCAGGCCATTGGCCTGCGCTCAGGCCATTGGCCTGCGCTCAGGCCATTGGCCTGCGCTCAGGCCATTGGCCTGCGCTCAGGCCATTGGCCTGCGCTCAGGCCATTGGCCTGCGCTCAGGCCATTGGCCTGCGCTCAGGCCATTGGCCTGCGCTCAGGCCATTGGCCTGCGCTCAGGCCATTGGCCTGCGCTCAGGCCATTGGCCTGCGCTCAGGCCATTGGCCTGCGCTCAGGCCATTGGCCTGCGCTCAGGCCATTGGCCTGCGCTCAGGCCATTGGCCTGCGCTCAGGCCACCCAATTTCTCTCTCTCTTTTCCCTCTGGATTTGACTTTTCTTCTCCTCCTCTCCCCCCCCCCACCTAATCTCATTTTTTTTTGTTTGTTTTCTTTATTTCCTTTACCACTCTTTCCTTCTTTCACTCTCTTCCAGATTGTGCAAAGTTTCCTCTTTCCTTCCAGCTCCTTTTGTCTCATGCTTTTACAGTGGTCAGCCGAAAAGGAGGAGGAGGATTTCTATATGGTAAATGCTTCAAAGTGGGGACTTCATCTGTGGTATGTCACAAATGGGACCTGCAACCAAATGTTGCAGTGTGTTCTGCTGCTTCTGTTTAGAGTTCCAGCCAGCTCTTCCCTCCAAGTGTATTACACAATCACGCACATACACACACACACACACACAGAGAGACACAGGGACGCCCCATTCCATAATGATAATTTTATTCTTTATACCCCACACAACTGACTGGGTTGCGCCAGCCACTCTGGCCGGCATCCATCATGTATAAAGACATAATAAAACCCTAGACGTGTTTTAAAAAAACCCCTTCACTGTACAGGATTGCCTTCAGACGGCTTGGGAGTCGGAGAACTCCATACCCCCCAACATTTCTCCATTGAAAATAGGGACACCCTGAGGAAAAGAGATTAACAGTAATTCTTCAAGTGGGTTTGGCTATGCGTGGGTTAATGGGTTAATTGGTGAGCTCTGAGGTGAAGGGGAGGGTCAGATGCCTTGTCAATCAAAGAATGCCTTGTCAACCAACCAGAGGCAGCTTTGCAAACCCAGCAGCCTTCTCAACCAACCAGAGGCCGTTTGTCAAAGAATGCCTCGTCAACCAACCAGAGGCAGCTTTGCAAACCCAGCAGCCTTGTCAACCAACCAGAGGCCGTTTGTCAATGCCAGCAGCCTTCTCAACCAATCAGAGGCAGATTTGTCACTCCCAGCAGTAGGTATAAAACCAGCAGGCCTGGCCTGCGCTCAGGCCATTGGCCTGCGCTCAGGCCATTGGCCTGCGCTCAGGCCATTGGCCTGCGCTCAGGCCATTGGCCTGCGCTCAGGCCATTGGCCTGCGCTCAGGCCATTGGCCTGCGCTCAGGCCATTGGCCTGCGCTCAGGCCATTGGCCTGCGCTCAGGCCATTGGCCTGCGCTCAGGCCATTGGCCTGCGCTCAGGCCATTGGCCTGCGCTCAGGCCATTGGCCTGCGCTCAGGCCATTGGCCTGCGCTCAGGCCATTGGCCTGCGCTCAGGCCATTGGCCTGCGCTCAGGCCATTGGCCTGCGCTCAGGCCATTGGCCTGCGCTCAGGCCATTGGCCTGCGCTCAGGCCATTGGCCTGCGCTCAGGCCATTGGCCTGCGCTCAGGCCATTGGCCTGCGCTCAGGCCACCCAATTTCTCTCTCTCTTTTCCCTCTGGATTTGACTTTTCTTCTCCTCCTCTCCCCCCCCCCCACCTAATCTCATTTTTTTTTGTTTGTTTTCTTTATTTCCTTTACCACTCTTTCCTTCTTTCACTCTCTTCCAGATTGTGCAAAGTTTCCTCTTTCCTTCCAGCTCCTTTTGTCTCATGCTTTTACAGTGGTCAGCCGAAAAGGAGGAGGAGGATTTCTATATGGTAAATGCTTCAAAGTGGGGACTTCATCTGTGGTATGTCACAAATGGGACCTGCAACCAAATGTTGCAGTGTGTTCTGCTGCTTCTGTTTAGAGTTCCAGCCAGCTCTTCCCTCCAAGTGTATTACACAATCACGCACATACACACACACACACACACAGAGAGACACAGGGACGCCCCATTCCATAATGATAATTTTATTCTTTATACCCCACACAACTGACTGGGTTGCGCCAGCCACTCTGGCCGGCATCCATCATGTATAAAGACATAATAAAACCCTAGACGTGTTTTAAAAAAACCCCTTCACTGTACAGGATTGCCTTCAGACGGCTTGGGAGTCGGAGAACTCCATACCCCCCAACATTTCTCCATTGAAAATAGGGACACCCTGAGGAAAAGAGATTAACAGTAATTCTTCAAGTGGGTTTGGCTATGCGTGGGTTAATGGGTTAATTGGTGAGCTCTGAGGTGAAGGGGAGGGTCAGATGCCTTGTCAATCAAAGAATGCCTTGTCAACCAACCAGAGGCAGCTTTGCAAACCCAGCAGCCTTCTCAACCAACCAGAGGCCGTTTGTCAAAGAATGCCTCGTCAACCAACCAGAGGCAGCTTTGCAAACCCAGCAGCCTTGTCAACCAACCAGAGGCCGTTTGTCAATGCCAGCAGCCTTCTCAACCAATCAGAGGCAGATTTGTCACTCCCAGCAGTAGGTATAAAACCAGCAGGCCTGGCCTGCGCTCAGGCCATTGGCCTGCGCTCAGGCCATTGGCCTGCGCTCAGGCCATTGGCCTGCGCTCAGGCCATTGGCCTGCGCTCAGGCCATTGGCCTGCGCTCAGGCCATTGGCCTGCGCTCAGGCCATTGGCCTGCGCTCAGGCCATTGGCCTGCGCTCAGGCCATTGGCCTGCGCTCAGGCCATTGGCCTGCGCTCAGGCCATTGGCCTGCGCTCAGGCCATTGGCCTGCGCTCAGGCCATTGGCCTGCGCTCAGGCCATTGGCCTGCGCTCAGGCCATTGGCCTGCGCTCAGGCCATTGGCCTGCGCTCAGGCCATTGGCCTGCGCTCAGGCCATTGGCCTGCTCAGGCCATTGGCCTGCGCTCAGGCCACCCAATTTCTCTCTCTCTTTTCCCTCTGGATTTGACTTTTCTTCTCCTCCTCTCCCCCCCCCCACCTAATCTCATTTTTTTTTGTTTGTTTTCTTTATTTCCTTTACCACTCTTTCCTTCTTTCACTCTCTTCCAGATTGTGCAAAGTTTCCTCTTTCCTTCCAGCTCCTTTTGTCTCATGCTTTTACAGTGGTCAGCCGAAAAGGAGGAGGAGGATTTCTATATGGTAAATGCTTCAAAGTGGGGACTTCATCTGTGGTATGTCACAAATGGGACCTGCAACCAAATGTTGCAGTGTGTTCTGCTGCTTCTGTTTAGAGTTCCAGCCAGCTCTTCCCTCCAAGTGTATTACACAATCACGCACATACACACACACACACACAGAGAGAGACACAGGGACGCCCCATTCCATAATGATAATTTTATTCTTTATACCCCACACAACTGACTGGGTTGCGCCAGCCACTCTGGCCGGCATCCATCATGTATAAAGACATAATAAAACCCTAGACGTGTTTTAAAAAAACCCCTTCACTGTACAGGATTGCCTTCAGACGGCTTGGGAGTCGGAGAACTCCATACCCCCCAACATTTCTCCATTGAAAATAGGGACACCCTGAGGAAAAGAGATTAACAGTAATTCTTCAAGTGGGTTTGGCTATGCGTGGGTTAATGGGTTAATTGGTGAGCTCTGAGGTGAAGGGGAGGGTCAGATGCCTTGTCAATCAAAGAATGCCTTGTCAACCAACCAGAGGCAGCTTTGCAAACCCAGCAGCCTTCTCAACCAACCAGAGGCCGTTTGTCAAAGAATGCCTCGTCAACCAACCAGAGGCAGCTTTGCAAACCCAGCAGCCTTGTCAACCAACCAGAGGCCGTTTGTCAATGCCAGCAGCCTTCTCAACCAATCAGAGGCAGATTTGTCACTCCCAGCAGTAGGTATAAAACCAGCAGGCCTGGCCTGCGCTCAGGCCATTGGCCTGCGCTCAGGCCATTGGCCTGCGCTCAGGCCATTGGCCTGCGCTCAGGCCATTGGCCTGCGCTCAGGCCATTGGCCTGCGCTCAGGCCATTGGCCTGCGCTCAGGCCATTGGCCTGCGCTCAGGCCATTGGCCTGCGCTCAGGCCATTGGCCTGCGCTCAGGCCATTGGCCTGCGCTCAGGCCATTGGCCTGCGCTCAGGCCATTGGCCTGCGCTCAGGCCATTGGCCTGCGCTCAGGCCATTGGCCTGCGCTCAGGCCATTGGCCTGCGCTCAGGCCATTGGCCTGCGCTCAGGCCATTGGCCTGCGCTCAGGCCATTGGCCTGCGCTCAGGCCATTGGCCTGCGCTCAGGCCATTGGCCTGCGCTCAGGCCATTGGCCTGCGCTCAGGCCATTGGCCTGCGCTCAGGCCACCCAATTTCTCTCTCTCTTTTCCCTCTGGATTTGACTTTTCTTCTCCTCCTCTCCCCCCCCCACCTAATCTCATTTTTTTTTGTTTGTTTTCTTTATTTCCTTTACCACTCTTTCCTTCTTTCACTCTCTTCCAGATTGTGCAAAGTTTCCTCTTTCCTTCCAGCTCCTTTTGTCTCATGCTTTTACAGTGGTCAGCCGAAAAGGAGGAGGAGGATTTCTATATGGTAAATGCTTCAAAGTGGGGACTTCATCTGTGGTATGTCACAAATGGGACCTGCAACCAAATGTTGCAGTGTGTTCTGCTGCTTCTGTTTAGAGTTCCAGCCAGCTCTTCCCTCCAAGTGTATTACACAATCACGCACATACACACACACACACACACAGAGAGACACAGGGACGCCCCATTCCATAATGATAATTTTATTCTTTATACCCCACACAACTGACTGGGTTGCGCCAGCCACTCTGGCCGGCATCCATCATGTATAAAGACATAATAAAACCCTAGACGTGTTTTAAAAAAACCCCTTCACTGTACAGGATTGCCTTCAGACGGCTTGGGAGTCGGAGAACTCCATACCCCCCAACATTTCTCCATTGAAAATAGGGACACCCTGAGGAAAAGAGATTAACAGTAATTCTTCAAGTGGGTTTGGCTATGCGTGGGTTAATGGGTTAATTGGTGAGCTCTGAGGTGAAGGGGAGGGTCAGATGCCTTGTCAATCAAAGAATGCCTTGTCAACCAACCAGAGGCAGCTTTGCAAACCCAGCAGCCTTCTCAACCAACCAGAGGCCGTTTGTCAAAGAATGCCTCGTCAACCAACCAGAGGCAGCTTTGCAAACCCAGCAGCCTTGTCAACCAACCAGAGGCCGTTTGTCAATGCCAGCAGCCTTCTCAACCAATCAGAGGCAGATTTGTCACTCCCAGCAGTAGGTATAAAACCAGCAGGCCATTGGCCTGCGCTCAGGCCATTGGCCTGCGCTCAGGCCACCCAATTTCTCTCTCTCTTTTCCCTCTGGATTTGACTTTTCTTCTCCTCCTCTCCCCCCCCCCCACCTAATCTCATTTTTTTTTTTTTTTGTTTTCTTTATTTCCTTTACCACTCTTTCCTTCTTTCACTCTCTTCCAGATTGTGCAAAGTTTCCTCTTTCCTTCCAGCTCCTTTTGTCTCATGCTTTTACAGTGGTCAGCCGAAAAGGAGGAGGAGGATTTCTATATGGTAAATGCTTCAAAGTGGGGACTTCATCTGTGGTATGTCACAAATGGGACCTGCAACCAAATGTTGCAGTGTGTTCTGCTGCTTCTGTTTAGAGTTCCAGCCAGCTCTTCCCTCCAAGTGTATTACACAATCACGCACATACACACACACACACACAGAGAGAGACACAGGGACGCCCCATTCCATAATGATAATTTTATTCTTTATACCCCACACAACTGACTGGGTTGCGCCAGCCACTCTGGCCGGCATCCATCATGTATAAAGACATAATAAAACCCTAGACGTGTTTTAAAAAAACCCCTTCACTGTACAGGATTGCCTTCAGACGGCTTGGGAGTCGGAGAACTCCATACCCCCCAACATTTCTCCATTGAAAATAGGGACACCCTGAGGAAAAGAGATTAACAGTAATTCTTCAAGTGGGTTTGGCTATGCGTGGGTTAATGGGTTAATTGGTGAGCTCTGAGGTGAAGGGGAGGGTCAGATGCCTTGTCAATCAAAGAATGCCTTGTCAACCAACCAGAGGCAGCTTTGCAAACCCAGCAGCCTTCTCAACCAACCAGAGGCCGTTTGTCAAAGAATGCCTCGTCAACCAACCAGAGGCAGCTTTGCAAACCCAGCAGCCTTGTCAACCAACCAGAGGCCGTTTGTCAATGCCAGCAGCCTTCTCAACCAATCAGAGGCAGATTTGTCACTCCCAGCAGTAGGTATAAAACCAGCAGGCCTGGCCTGCGCTCAGGCCACCCAATTTCTCTCTCTCTTTTCCCTCTGGATTTGACTTTTCTTCTCCTCCTCTCCCCCCCCCCCCACCTAATCTCATTTTTTTTTGTTTGTTTTCTTTATTTCCTTTACCACTCTTTCCTTCTTTCACTCTCTTCCAGATTGTGCAAAGTTTCCTCTTTCCTTCCAGCTCCTTTTGTCTCATGCTTTTACAGTGGTCAGCCGAAAAGGAGGAGGAGGATTTCTATATGGTAAATGCTTCAAAGTGGGGACTTCATCTGTGGTATGTCACAAATGGGACCTGCAACCAAATGTTGCAGTGTGTTCTGCTGCTTCTGTTTAGAGTTCCAGCCAGCTCTTCCCTCCAAGTGTATTACACAATCACGCACATACACACACACACACACACAGAGAGACACAGGGACGCCCCATTCCATAATGATAATTTTATTCTTTATACCCCACACAACTGACTGGGTTGCGCCAGCCACTCTGGCCGGCATCCATCATG
Organism: Podarcis liolepis; assembly: GCF_965112155.1. Taxonomy (NCBI): domain Eukaryota; kingdom Metazoa; phylum Chordata; class Lepidosauria; order Squamata; family Lacertidae; genus Podarcis; species Podarcis liolepis. The sequence goes on along the minus strand of NW_028148899.1, from coordinate 19,176 downwards.
TATAAAGACATAATAAAACCCTAGACGTGTTTTAAAAAAACCCCTTCACTGTACAGGATTGCCTTCAGACGGCTTGGGAGTCGGAGAACTCCATACCCCCCAACATTTCTCCATTGAAAATAGGGACACCCTGAGGAAAAGAGATTAACAGTAATTCTTCAAGTGGGTTTGGCTATGCGTGGGTTAATGGGTTAATTGGTGAGCTCTGAGGTGAAGGGGAGGGTCAGATGCCTTGTCAATCAAAGAATGCCTTGTCAACCAACCAGAGGCAGCTTTGCAAACCCAGCAGCCTTCTCAACCAACCAGAGGCCGTTTGTCAAAGAATGCCTCGTCAACCAACCAGAGGCAGCTTTGCAAACCCAGCAGCCTTGTCAACCAACCAGAGGCCGTTTGTCAATGCCAGCAGCCTTCTCAACCAATCAGAGGCAGATTTGTCACTCCCAGCAGTAGGTATAAAAGCAGCAGGCCTGGCCTGCGCTCAGGCCATTGGCCTGCGCTCAGGCCATTGGCCTGCGCTCAGGCCATTGGCCTGCGCTCAGGCCATTGGCCTGCGCTCAGGCCATTGGCCTGCGCTCAGGCCATTGGCCTGCGCTCAGGCCATTGGCCTGCGCTCAGGCCATTGGCCTGCGCTCAGGCCATTGGCCTGCGCTCAGGCCACCCAATTTCTCTCTCTCTTTTCCCTCTGGATTTGACTTTTCTTCTCCTCCTCTCCCCCCCCCCACCTAATCTCATTTTTTTTTGTTTGTTTTCTTTATTTCCTTTACCACTCTTTCCTTCTTTCACTCTCTTCCAGATTGTGCAAAGTTTCCTCTTTCCTTCCAGCTCCTTTTGTCTCATGCTTTTACAGTGGTCAGCCGAAAAGGAGGAGGAGGATTTCTATATGGTAAATGCTTCAAAGTGGGGACTTCATCTGTGGTATGTCACAAATGGGACCTGCAACCAAATGTTGCAGTGTGTTCTGCTGCTTCTGTTTAGAGTTCCAGCCAGCTCTTCCCTCCAAGTGTATTACACAATCACGCACATACACACACACACACACACAGAGAGACACAGGGACGCCCCATTCCATAATGATAATTTTATTCTTTATACCCCACACAACTGACTGGGTTGCGCCAGCCACTCTGGCCGGCATCCATCATGTATAAAGACATAATAAAACCCTAGACGTGTTTTAAAAAAACCCCTTCACTGTACAGGATTGCCTTCAGACGGCTTGGGAGTCGGAGAACTCCATACCCCCCAACATTTCTCCATTGAAAATAGGGACACCCTGAGGAAAAGAGATTAACAGTAATTCTTCAAGTGGGTTTGGCTATGCGTGGGTTAATGGGTTAATTGGTGAGCTCTGAGGTGAAGGGGAGGGTCAGATGCCTTGTCAATCAAAGAATGCCTTGTCAACCAACCAGAGGCAGCTTTGCAAACCCAGCAGCCTTCTCAACCAACCAGAGGCCGTTTGTCAAAGAATGCCTCGTCAACCAACCAGAGGCAGCTTTGCAAACCCAGCAGCCTTGTCAACCAACCAGAGGCCGTTTGTCAATGCCAGCAGCCTTCTCAACCAATCAGAGGCAGATTTGTCACTCCCAGCAGTAGGTATAAAAGCAGCAGGCCATTGGCCTGCGCTCAGGCCACCCAATTTCTCTCTCTCTTTTCCCTCTGGATTTGACTTTTCTTCTCCTCCTCTCCCCCCCCCCCACCTAATCTCATTTTTTTTTGTTTGTTTTCTTTATTTCCTTTACCACTCTTTCCTTCTTTCACTCTCTTCCAGATTGTGCAAAGTTTCCTCTTTCCTTCCAGCTCCTTTTGTCTCATGCTTTTACAGTGGTCAGCCGAAAAGGAGGAGGAGGATTTCTATATGGTAAATGCTTCAAAGTGGGGACTTCATCTGTGGTATGTCACAAATGGGACCTGCAACCAAATGTTGCAGTGTGTTCTGCTGCTTCTGTTTAGAGTTCCAGCCAGCTCTTCCCTCCAAGTGTATTACACAATCACGCACATACACACACACACACACACAGAGAGACACAGGGACGCCCCATTCCATAATGATAATTTTATTCTTTATACCCCACACAACTGACTGGGTTGCGCCAGCCACTCTGGCCGGCATCCATCATGTATAAAGACATAATAAAACCCTAGACGTGTTTTAAAAAAACCCCTTCACTGTACAGGATTGCCTTCAGACGGCTTGGGAGTCGGAGAACTCCATACCCCCCAACATTTCTCCATTGAAAATAGGGACACCCTGAGGAAAAGAGATTAACAGTAATTCTTCAAGTGGGTTTGGCTATGCGTGGGTTAATGGGTTAATTGGTGAGCTCTGAGGTGAAGGGGAGGGTCAGATGCCTTGTCAATCAAAGAATGCCTTGTCAACCAACCAGAGGCAGCTTTGCAAACCCAGCAGCCTTCTCAACCAACCAGAGGCCGTTTGTCAAAGAATGCCTCGTCAACCAACCAGAGGCAGCTTTGCAAACCCAGCAGCCTTGTCAACCAACCAGAGGCCCTTTGTCAATGCCAGCAGCCTTCTCAACCAATCAGAGGCAGATTTGTCACTCCCAGCAGTAGGTATAAAACCAGCAGGCCATTGGCCTGCGCTCAGGCCACCCAATTTCTCTCTCTCTTTTCCCTCTGGATTTGACTTTTCTTCTCCTCCTCTCCCCCCCCCCCACCTAATCTCATTTTTTTTTGTTTGTTTTCTTTATTTCCTTTACCACTCTTTCCTTCTTTCACTCTCTTCCAGATTGTGCAAAGTTTCCTCTTTCCTTCCAGCTCCTTTTGTCTCATGCTTTTACAGTGGTCAGCCGAAAAGGAGGAGGAGGATTTCTATATGGTAAATGCTTCAAAGTGGGGACTTCATCTGTGGTATGTCACAAATGGGACCTGCAACCAAATGTTGCAGTGTGTTCTGCTGCTTCTGTTTAGAGTTCCAGCCAGCTCTTCCCTCCAAGTGTATTACACAATCACGCACATACACACACACACACACACAGAGAGACACAGGGACGCCCCATTCCATAATGATAATTTTATTCTTTATACCCCACACAACTGACTGGGTTGCGCCAGCCACTCTGGCCGGCATCCATCATGTATAAAGACATAATAAAACCCTAGACGTGTTTTAAAAAAACCCCTTCACTGTACAGGATTGCCTTCAGACGGCTTGGGAGTCGGAGAACTCCATACCCCCCAACATTTCTCCATTGAAAATAGGGACACCCTGAGGAAAAGAGATTAACAGTAATTCTTCAAGTGGGTTTGGCTATGCGTGGGTTAATGGGTTAATTGGTGAGCTCTGAGGTGAAGGGGAGGGTCAGATGCCTTGTCAATCAAAGAATGCCTTGTCAACCAACCAGAGGCAGCTTTGCAAACCCAGCAGCCTTCTCAACCAACCAGAGGCCGTTTGTCAAAGAATGCCTCGTCAACCAACCAGAGGCAGCTTTGCAAACCCAGCAGCCTTGTCAACCAACCAGAGGCCGTTTGTCAATGCCAGCAGCCTTCTCAACCAATCAGAGGCAGATTTGTCACTCCCAGCAGTAGGTATAAAACCAGCAGGCCATTGGCCTGCGCTCAGGCCACCCAATTTCTCTCTCTCTTTTCCCTCTGGATTTGACTTTTCTTCTCCTCCTCTCCCCCCCCCCACCTAATCTCATTTTTTTTTGTTTGTTTTCTTTATTTCCTTTACCACTCTTTCCTTCTTTCACTCTCTTCCAGATTGTGCAAAGTTTCCTCTTTCCTTCCAGCTCCTTTTGTCTCATGCTTTTACAGTGGTCAGCCGAAAAGGAGGAGGAGGATTTCTATATGGTAAATGCTTCAAAGTGGGGACTTCATCTGTGGTATGTCACAAATGGGACCTGCAACCAAATGTTGCAGTGTGTTCTGCTGCTTCTGTTTAGAGTTCCAGCCAGCTCTTCCCTCCAAGTGTATTACACAATCACGCACATACACACACACACACACACAGAGAGACACAGGGACGCCCCATTCCATAATGATAATTTTATTCTTTATACCCCACACAACTGACTGGGTTGCGCCAGCCACTCTGGCCGGCATCCATCATGTATAAAGACATAATAAAACCCTAGACGTGTTTTAAAAAAACCCCTTCACTGTACAGGATTGCCTTCAGACGGCTTGGGAGTCGGAGAACTCCATACCCCCCAACATTTCTCCATTGAAAATAGGGACACCCTGAGGAAAAGAGATTAACAGTAATTCTTCAAGTGGGTTTGGCTATGCGTGGGTTAATGGGTTAATTGGTGAGCTCTGAGGTGAAGGGGAGGGTCAGATGCCTTGTCAATCAAAGAATGCCTTGTCAACCAACCAGAGGCAGCTTTGCAAACCCAGCAGCCTTCTCAACCAACCAGAGGCCGTTTGTCAAAGAATGCCTCGTCAACCAACCAGAGGCAGCTTTGCAAACCCAGCAGCCTTGTCAACCAACCAGAGGCCGTTTGTCAATGCCAGCAGCCTTCTCAACCAATCAGAGGCAGATTTGTCACTCCCAGCAGTAGGTATAAAACCAGCAGGCCTGGCCTGCGCTCAGGCCATTGGCCTGCGCTCAGGCCATTGGCCTGCGCTCAGGCCATTGGCCTGCGCTCAGGCCATTGGCCTGCGCTCAGGCCATTGGCCTGCGCTCAGGCCATTGGCCTGCGCTCAGGCCATTGGCCTGCGCTCAGGCCATTGGCCTGCGCTCAGGCCATTGGCCTGCGCTCAGGCCATTGGCCTGCGCTCAGGCCATTGGCCTGCGCTCAGGCCATTGGCCTGCGCTCAGGCCATTGGCCTGCGCTCAGGCCACCCAATTTCTCTCTCTCTTTTCCCTCTGGATTTGACTTTTCTTCTCCTCCTCTCCCCCCCCCCCACCTAATCTCATTTTTTTTTGTTTGTTTTCTTTATTTCCTTTACCACTCTTTCCTTCTTTCACTCTCTTCCAGATTGTGCAAAGTTTCCTCTTTCCTTCCAGCTCCTTTTGTCTCATGCTTTTACAGTGGTCAGCCGAAAAGGAGGAGGAGGATTTCTATATGGTAAATGCTTCAAAGTGGGGACTTCATCTGTGGTATGTCACAAATGGGACCTGCAACCAAATGTTGCAGTGTGTTCTGCTGCTTCTGTTTAGAGTTCCAGCCAGCTCTTCCCTCCAAGTGTATTACACAATCACGCACATACACACACACACACACACAGAGAGACACAGGGACGCCCCATTCCATAATGATAATTTTATTCTTTATACCCCACACAACTGACTGGGTTGCGCCAGCCACTCTGGCCGGCATCCATCATGTATAAAGACATAATAAAACCCTAGACGTGTTTTAAAAAAACCCCTTCACTGTACAGGATTGCCTTCAGACGGCTTGGGAGTCGGAGAACTCCATACCCCCCAACATTTCTCCATTGAAAATAGGGACACCCTGAGGAAAAGAGATTAACAGTAATTCTTCAAGTGGGTTTGGCTATGCGTGGGTTAATGGGTTAATTGGTGAGCTCTGAGGTGAAGGGGAGGGTCAGATGCCTTGTCAATCAAAGAATGCCTTGTCAACCAACCAGAGGCAGCTTTGCAAACCCAGCAGCCTTCTCAACCAACCAGAGGCCGTTTGTCAAAGAATGCCTCGTCAACCAACCAGAGGCAGCTTTGCAAACCCAGCAGCCTTGTCAACCAACCAGAGGCCGTTTGTCAATGCCAGCAGCCTTCTCAACCAATCAGAGGCAGATTTGTCACTCCCAGCAGTAGGTATAAAACCAGCAGGCCATTGGCCTGCGCTCAGGCCATTGGCCTGCGCTCAGGCCACCCAATTTCTCTCTCTCTTTTCCCTCTGGATTTGACTTTTCTTCTCCTCCTCTCCCCCCCCCCACCTAATCTCATTTTTTTTTGTTTGTTTTCTTTATTTCCTTTACCACTCTTTCCTTCTTTCACTCTCTTCCAGATTGTGCAAAGTTTCCTCTTTCCTTCCAGCTCCTTTTGTCTCATGCTTTTACAGTGGTCAGCCGAAAAGGAGGAGGAGGATTTCTATATGGTAAATGCTTCAAAGTGGGGACTTCATCTGTGGTATGTCACAAATGGGACCTGCAACCAAATGTTGCAGTGTGTTCTGCTGCTTCTGTTTAGAGTTCCAGCCAGCTCTTCCCTCCAAGTGTATTACACAATCACGCACATACACACACACACACACACAGAGAGACACAGGGACGCCCCATTCCATAATGATAATTTTATTCTTTATACCCCACACAACTGACTGGGTTGCGCCAGCCACTCTGGCCGGCATCCATCATGTATAAAGACATAATAAAACCCTAGACGTGTTTTAAAAAAACCCCTTCACTGTACAGGATTGCCTTCAGACGGCTTGGGAGTCGGAGAACTCCATACCCCCCAACATTTCTCCATTGAAAATAGGGACACCCTGAGGAAAAGAGATTAACAGTAATTCTTCAAGTGGGTTTGGCTATGCGTGGGTTAATGGGTTAATTGGTGAGCTCTGAGGTGAAGGGGAGGGTCAGATGCCTTGTCAATCAAAGAATGCCTTGTCAACCAACCAGAGGCAGCTTTGCAAACCCAGCAGCCTTCTCAACCAACCAGAGGCCGTTTGTCAAAGAATGCCTCGTCAACCAACCAGAGGCAGCTTTGCAAACCCAGCAGCCTTGTCAACCAACCAGAGGCCCTTTGTCAATGCCAGCAGCCTTCTCAACCAATCAGAGGCAGATTTGTCACTCCCAGCAGTAGGTATAAAACCAGCAGGCCATTGGCCTGCGCTCAGGCCACCCAATTTCTCTCTCTCTTTTCCCTCTGGATTTGACTTTTCTTCTCCTCCTCTCCCCCCCCCCCACCTAATCTCATTTTTTTTTGTTTGTTTTCTTTATTTCCTTTACCACTCTTTCCTTCTTTCACTCTCTTCCAGATTGTGCAAAGTTTCCTCTTTCCTTCCAGCTCCTTTTGTCTCATGCTTTTACAGTGGTCAGCCGAAAAGGAGGAGGAGGATTTCTATATGGTAAATGCTTCAAAGTGGGGACTTCATCTGTGGTATGTCACAAATGGGACCTGCAACCAAATGTTGCAGTGTGTTCTGCTGCTTCTGTTTAGAGTTCCAGCCAGCTCTTCCCTCCAAGTGTATTACACAATCACGCACATACACACACACACACACACACAGAGACACAGGGACGCCCCATTCCATAATGATAATTTTATTCTTTATACCCCACACAACTGACTGGGTTGCGCCAGCCACTCTGGCCGGCATCCATCATGTATAAAGACATAATAAAACCCTAGACGTGTTTTAAAAAAACCCCTTCACTGTACAGGATTGCCTTCAGACGGCTTGGGAGTCGGAGAACTCCATACCCCCCAACATTTCTCCATTGAAAATAGGGACACCCTGAGGAAAAGAGATTAACAGTAATTCTTCAAGTGGGTTTGGCTATGCGTGGGTTAATGGGTTAATTGGTGAGCTCTGAGGTGAAGGGGAGGGTCAGATGCCTTGTCAATCAAAGAATGCCTTGTCAACCAACCAGAGGCAGCTTTGCAAACCCAGCAGCCTTCTCAACCAACCAGAGGCCGTTTGTCAAAGAATGCCTCGTCAACCAACCAGAGGCAGCTTTGCAAACCCAGCAGCCTTGTCAACCAACCAGAGGCCGTTTGTCAATGCCAGCAGCCTTCTCAACCAATCAGAGGCAGATTTGTCACTCCCAGCAGTAGGTATAAAACCAGCAGGCCATTGGCCTGCGCTCAGGCCACCCAATTTCTCTCTCTCTTTTCCCTCTGGATTTGACTTTTCTTCTCCTCCTCTCCCCCCCCCCCACCTAATCTCATTTTTTTTTGTTTGTTTTCTTTATTTCCTTTACCACTCTTTCCTTCTTTCACTCTCTTCCAGATTGTGCAAAGTTTCCTCTTTCCTTCCAGCTCCTTTTGTCTCATGCTTTTACAGTGGTCAGCCGAAAAGGAGGAGGAGGATTTCTATATGGTAAATGCTTCAAAGTGGGGACTTCATCTGTGGTATGTCACAAATGGGACCTGCAACCAAATGTTGCAGTGTGTTCTGCTGCTTCTGTTTAGAGTTCCAGCCAGCTCTTCCCTCCAAGTGTATTACACAATCACGCACATACACACACACACACACACAGAGAGACACAGGGACGCCCCATTCCATAATGATAATTTTATTCTTTATACCCCACACAACTGACTGGGTTGCGCCAGCCACTCTGGCCGGCATCCATCATGTATAAAGACATAATAAAACCCTAGACGTGTTTTAAAAAAACCCCTTCACTGTACAGGATTGCCTTCAGACGGCTTGGGAGTCGGAGAACTCCATACCCCCCAACATTTCTCCATTGAAAATAGGGACACCCTGAGGAAAAGAGATTAACAGTAATTCTTCAAGTGGGTTTGGCTATGCGTGGGTTAATGGGTTAATTGGTGAGCTCTGAGGTGAAGGGGAGGGTCAGATGCCTTGTCAATCAAAGAATGCCTTGTCAACCAACCAGAGGCAGCTTTGCAAACCCAGCAGCCTTCTCAACCAACCAGAGGCCGTTTGTCAAAGAATGCCTCGTCAACCAACCAGAGGCAGCTTTGCAAACCCAGCAGCCTTGTCAACCAACCAGAGGCCGTTTGTCAATGCCAGCAGCCTTCTCAACCAATCAGAGGCAGATTTGTCACTCCCAGCAGTAGGTATAAAACCAGCAGGCCTGGCCTGCGCTCAGGCCATTGGCCTGCGCTCAGGCCATTGGCCTGCGCTCAGGCCATTGGCCTGCGCTCAGGCCATTGGCCTGCGCTCAGGCCATTGGCCTGCGCTCAGGCCATTGGCCTGCGCTCAGGCCATTGGCCTGCGCTCAGGCCATTGGCCTGCGCTCAGGCCATTGGCCTGCGCTCAGGCCATTGGCCTGCGCTCAGGCCATTGGCCTGCGCTCAGGCCATTGGCCTGCGCTCAGGCCATTGGCCTGCGCTCAGGCCATTGGCCTGCGCTCAGGCCACCCAATTTCTCTCTCTCTTTTCCCTCTGGATTTGACTTTTCTTCTCCTCCTCTCCCCCCCCCCACCTAATCTCATTTTTTTTTGTTTGTTTTCTTTATTTCCTTTACCACTCTTTCCTTCTTTCACTCTCTTCCAGATTGTGCAAAGTTTCCTCTTTCCTTCCAGCTCCTTTTGTCTCATGCTTTTACAGTGGTCAGCCGAAAAGGAGGAGGAGGATTTCTATATGGTAAATGCTTCAAAGTGGGGACTTCATCTGTGGTATGTCACAAATGGGACCTGCAACCAAATGTTGCAGTGTGTTCTGCTGCTTCTGTTTAGAGTTCCAGCCAGCTCTTCCCTCCAAGTGTATTACACAATCACGCACATACACACACACACACACACAGAGAGACACAGGGACGCCCCATTCCATAATGATAATTTTATTCTTTATACCCCACACAACTGACTGGGTTGCGCCAGCCACTCTGGCCGGCATCCATCATGTATAAAGACATAATAAAACCCTAGACGTGTTTTAAAAAAACCCCTTCACTGTACAGGATTGCCTTCAGACGGCTTGGGAGTCGGAGAACTCCATACCCCCCAACATTTCTCCATTGAAAATAGGGACACCCTGAGGAAAAGAGATTAACAGTAATTCTTCAAGTGGGTTTGGCTATGCGTGGGTTAATGGGTTAATTGGTGAGCTCTGAGGTGAAGGGGAGGGTCAGATGCCTTGTCAATCAAAGAATGCCTTGTCAACCAACCAGAGGCAGCTTTGCAAACCCAGCAGCCTTCTCAACCAACCAGAGGCCGTTTGTCAAAGAATGCCTCGTCAACCAACCAGAGGCAGCTTTGCAAACCCAGCAGCCTTGTCAACCAACCAGAGGCCGTTTGTCAATGCCAGCAGCCTTCTCAACCAATCAGAGGCAGATTTGTCACTCCCAGCAGTAGGTATAGAACCAGCAGGCCTGGCCTGCGCTCAGGCCATTGGCCTGCGCTCAGGCCATTGGCCTGCGCTCAGGCCATTGGCCTGCGCTCAGGCCATTGGCCTGCGCTCAGGCCATTGGCCTGCGCTCAGGCCATTGGCCTGCGCTCAGGCCATTGGCCTGCGCTCAGGCCATTGGCCTGCGCTCAGGCCATTGGCCTGCGCTCAGGCCACCCAATTTCTCTCTCTCTTTTCCCTCTGGATTTGACTTTTCTTCTCCTCCTCTCCCCCCCCCCACCTAATCTCATTTTTTTTTGTTTGTTTTCTTTATTTCCTTTACCACTCTTTCCTTCTTTCACTCTCTTCCAGATTGTGCAAAGTTTCCTCTTTCCTTCCAGCTCCTTTTGTCTCATGCTTTTACAGTGGTCAGCCGAAAAGGAGGAGGAGGATTTCTATATGGTAAATGCTTCAAAGTGGGGACTTCATCTGTGGTATGTCACAAATGGGACCTGCAACCAAATGTTGCAGTGTGTTCTGCTGCTTCTGTTTAGAGTTCCAGCCAGCTCTTCCCTCCAAGTGTATTACACAATCACGCACATACACACACACACACACAGAGAGAGACACAGGGACGCCCCATTCCATAATGATAATTTTATTCTTTATACCCCACACAACTGACTGGGTTGCGCCAGCCACTCTGGCCGGCATCCATCATGTATAAAGACATAATAAAACCCTAGACGTGTTTTAAAAAAACCCCTTCACTGTACAGGATTGCCTTCAGACGGCTTGGGAGTCGGAGAACTCCATACCCCCCAACATTTCTCCATTGAAAATAGGGACACCCTGAGGAAAAGAGATTAACAGTAATTCTTCAAGTGGGTTTGGCTATGCGTGGGTTAATGGGTTAATTGGTGAGCTCTGAGGTGAAGGGGAGGGTCAGATGCCTTGTCAATCAAAGAATGCCTTGTCAACCAACCAGAGGCAGCTTTGCAAACCCAGCAGCCTTCTCAACCAACCAGAGGCCGTTTGTCAAAGAATGCCTCGTCAACCAACCAGAGGCAGCTTTGCAAACCCAGCAGCCTTGTCAACCAACCAGAGGCCGTTTGTCAATGCCAGCAGCCTTCTCAACCAATCAGAGGCAGATTTGTCACTCCCAGCAGTAGGTATAAAACCAGCAGGCCATTGGCCTGCGCTCAGGCCACCCAATTTCTCTCTCTCTTTTCCCTCTGGATTTGACTTTTCTTCTCCTCCTCTCCCCCCCCCCACCTAATCTCATTTTTTTTTGTTTGTTTTCTTTATTTCCTTTACCACTCTTTCCTTCTTTCACTCTCTTCCAGATTGTGCAAAGTTTCCTCTTTCCTTCCAGCTCCTTTTGTCTCATGCTTTTACAGTGGTCAGCCGAAAAGGAGGAGGAGGATTTCTATATGGTAAATGCTTCAAAGTGGGGACTTCATCTGTGGTATGTCACAAATGGGACCTGCAACCAAATGTTGCAGTGTGTTCTGCTGCTTCTGTTTAGAGTTCCAGCCAGCTCTTCCCTCCAAGTGTATTACACAATCACGCACATACACACACACACACACACAGAGAGACACAGGGACGCCCCATTCCATAATGATAATTTTATTCTTTATACCCCACACAACTGACTGGGTTGCGCCAGCCACTCTGGCCGGCATCCATCATGTATAAAGACATAATAAAACCCTAGACGTGTTTTAAAAAAACCCCTTCACTGTACAGGATTGCCTTCAGACGGCTTGGGAGTCGGAGAACTCCATACCCCCCAACATTTCTCCATTGAAAATAGGGACACCCTGAGGAAAAGAGATTAACAGTAATTCTTCAAGTGGGTTTGGCTATGCGTGGGTTAATGGGTTAATTGGTGAGCTCTGAGGTGAAGGGGAGGGTCAGATGCCTTGTCAATCAAAGAATGCCTTGTCAACCAACCAGAGGCAGCTTTGCAAACCCAGCAGCCTTCTCAACCAACCAGAGGCCGTTTGTCAAAGAATGCCTCGTCAACCAACCAGAGGCAGCTTTGCAAACCCAGCAGCCTTGTCAACCAACCAGAGGCCGTTTGTCAATGCCAGCAGCCTTCTCAACCAATCAGAGGCAGATTTGTCACTCCCAGCAGTAGGTATAAAACCAGCAGGCCATTGGCCTGCGCTCAGGCCACCCAATTTCTCTCTCTCTTTTCCCTCTGGATTTGACTTTTCTTCTCCTCCTCTCCCCCCCCCCACCTAATCTCATTTTTTTTTGTTTGTTTTCTTTATTTCCTTTACCACTCTTTCCTTCTTTCACTCTCTTCCAGATTGTGCAAAGTTTCCTCTTTCCTTCCAGCTCCTTTTGTCTCATGCTTTTACAGTGGTCAGCCGAAAAGGAGGAGGAGGATTTCTATATGGTAAATGCTTCAAAGTGGGGACTTCATCTGTGGTATGTCACAAATGGGACCTGCAACCAAATGTTGCAGTGTGTTCTGCTGCTTCTGTTTAGAGTTCCAGCCAGCTCTTCCCTCCAAGTGTATTACACAATCACGCACATACACACACACACACACACACAGAGAGACACAGGGACGCCCCATTCCATAATGATAATTTTATTCTTTATACCCCACACAACTGACTGGGTTGCGCCAGCCACTCTGGCCGGCATCCATCATGTATAAAGACATAATAAAACCCTAGACGTGTTTTAAAAAAACCCCTTCACTGTACAGGATTGCCTTCAGACGGCTTGGGAGTCGGAGAACTCCATACCCCCCAACATTTCTCCATTGAAAATAGGGACACCCTGAGGAAAAGAGATTAACAGTAATTCTTCAAGTGGGTTTGGCTATGCGTGGGTTAATGGGTTAATTGGTGAGCTCTGAGGTGAAGGGGAGGGTCAGATGCCTTGTCAATCAAAGAATGCCTTGTCAACCAACCAGAGGCAGCTTTGCAAACCCAGCAGCCTTCTCAACCAACCAGAGGCCGTTTGTCAAAGAATGCCTCGTCAACCAACCAGAGGCAGCTTTGCAAACCCAGCAGCCTTGTCAACCAACCAGAGGCCGTTTGTCAATGCCAGCAGCCTTCTCAACCAATCAGAGGCAGATTTGTCACTCCCAGCAGTAGGTATAAAACCAGCAGGCCATTGGCCTGCGCTCAGGCCACCCAATTTCTCTCTCTCTTTTCCCTCTGGATTTGACTTTTCTTCTCCTCCTCTCCCCCCCCCCACCTAATCTCATTTTTTTTTGTTTGTTTTCTTTATTTCCTTTACCACTCTTTCCTTCTTTCACTCTCTTCCAGATTGTGCAAAGTTTCCTCTTTCCTTCCAGCTCCTTTTGTCTCATGCTTTTACAGTGGTCAGCCGAAAAGGAGGAGGAGGATTTCTATATGGTAAATGCTTCAAAGTGGGGACTTCATCTGTGGTATGTCACAAATGGGACCTGCAACCAAATGTTGCAGTGTGTTCTGCTGCTTCTGTTTAGAGTTCCAGCCAGCTCTTCCCTCCAAGTGTATTACACAATCACGCACATACACACACACACACACACACAGAGAGACACAGGGACGCCCCATTCCATAATGATAATTTTATTCTTTATACCCCACACAACTGACTGGGTTGCGCCAGCCACTCTGGCCGGCATCCATCATGTATAAAGACATAATAAAACCCTAGACGTGTTTTAAAAAAACCCCTTCACTGTACAGGATTGCCTTCAGATGGCTTGGGAGTCGGAGAACTCCATACCCCCCAACATTTCTCCATTGAAAATAGGGACACCCTGAGGAAAAGAGATTAACAGTAATTCTTCAAGTGGGTTTGGCTATGCGTGGGTTAATGGGTTAATTGGTGAGCTCTGAGGTGAAGGGGAGGGTCAGATGCCTTGTCAATCAAAGAATGCCTTGTCAACCAACCAGAGGCAGCTTTGCAAACCCAGCAGCCTTCTCAACCAACCAGAGGCCGTTTGTCAAAGAATGCCTCGTCAACCAACCAGAGGCAGCTTTGCAAACCCAGCAGCCTTGTCAACCAACCAGAGGCCGTTTGTCAATGCCAGCAGCCTTCTCAACCAATCAGAGGCAGATTTGTCACTCCCAGCAGTAGGTATAAAACCAGCAGGCCATTGGCCTGCGCTCAGGCCATTGGCCTGCGCTCAGGCCACCCAATTTCTCTCTCTCTTTTCCCTCTGGATTTGACTTTTCTTCTCCTCCTCTCCCCCCCCCCACCTAATCTCATTTTTTTTTTTTGTTTTCTTTATTTCCTTTACCACTCTTTCCTTCTTTCACTCTCTTCCAGATTGTGCAAAGTTTCCTCTTTCCTTCCAGCTCCTTTTGTCTCATGCTTTTACAGTGGTCAGCCGAAAAGGAGGAGGAGGATTTCTATATGGTAAATGCTTCAAAGTGGGGACTTCATCTGTGGTATGTCACAAATGGGACCTGCAACCAAATGTTGCAGTGTGTTCTGCTGCTTCTGTTTAGAGTTCCAGCCAGCTCTTCCCTCCAAGTGTATTACACAATCACGCACATACACACACACACACACACAGAGAGACACAGGGACGCCCCATTCCATAATGATAATTTTATTCTTTATACCCCACACAACTGACTGGGTTGCGCCAGCCACTCTGGCCGGCATCCATCATGTATAAAGACATAATAAAACCCTAGACGTGTTTTAAAAAAACCCCTTCACTGTACAGGATTGCCTTCAGACGGCTTGGGAGTCGGAGAACTCCATACCCCCCAACATTTCTCCATTGAAAATAGGGACACCCTGAGGAAAAGAGATTAACAGTAATTCTTCAAGTGGGTTTGGCTATGCGTGGGTTAATGGGTTAATTGGTGAGCTCTGAGGTGAAGGGGAGGGTCAGATGCCTTGTCAATCAAAGAATGCCTTGTCAACCAACCAGAGGCAGCTTTGCAAACCCAGCAGCCTTCTCAACCAACCAGAGGCCGTTTGTCAAAGAATGCCTCGTCAACCAACCAGAGGCAGCTTTGCAAACCCAGCAGCCTTGTCAACCAACCAGAGGCCGTTTGTCAATGCCAGCAGCCTTCTCAACCAATCAGAGGCAGATTTGTCACTCCCAGCAGTAGGTATAAAACCAGCAGGCCATTGGCCTGCGCTCAGGCCACCCAATTTCTCTCTCTCTTTTCCCTCTGGATTTGACTTTTCTTCTCCTCCTCTCCCCCCCCCCCACCTAATCTCATTTTTTTTTGTTTGTTTTCTTTATTTCCTTTACCACTCTTTCCTTCTTTCACTCTCTTCCAGATTGTGCAAAGTTTCCTCTTTCCTTCCAGCTCCTTTTGTCTCATGCTTTTACAGTGGTCAGCCGAAAAGGAGGAGGAGGATTTCTATATGGTAAATGCTTCAAAGTGGGGACTTCATCTGTGGTATGTCACAAATGGGACCTGCAACCAAATGTTGCAGTGTGTTCTGCTGCTTCTGTTTAGAGTTCCAGCCAGCTCTTCCCTCCAAGTGTATTACACAATCACGCACATACACACACACACACACAGAGAGAGACACAGGGACGCCCCATTCCATAATGATAATTTTATTCTTTATACCCCACACAACTGACTGGGTTGCGCCAGCCACTCTGGCCGGCATCCATCATGTATAAAGACATAATAAAACCCTAGACGTGTTTTAAAAAAACCCCTTCACTGTACAGGATTGCCTTCAGACGGCTTGGGAGTCGGAGAACTCCATACCCCCCAACATTTCTCCATTGAAAATAGGGACACCCTGAGGAAAAGAGATTAACAGTAATTCTTCAAGTGGGTTTGGCTATGCGTGGGTTAATGGGTTAATTGGTGAGCTCTGAGGTGAAGGGGAGGGTCAGATGCCTTGTCAATCAAAGAATGCCTTGTCAACCAACCAGAGGCAGCTTTGCAAACCCAGCAGCCTTCTCAACCAACCAGAGGCCGTTTGTCAAAGAATGCCTCGTCAACCAACCAGAGGCAGCTTTGCAAACCCAGCAGCCTTGTCAACCAACCAGAGGCCGTTTGTCAATGCCAGCAGCCTTCTCAACCAATCAGAGGCAGATTTGTCACTCCCAGCAGTAGGTATAAAACCAGCAGGCCTGGCCTGCGCTCAGGCCATTGGCCTGCGCTCAGGCCATTGGCCTGCGCTCAGGCCATTGGCCTGCGCTCAGGCCATTGGCCTGCGCTCAGGCCATTGGCCTGCGCTCAGGCCATTGGCCTGCGCTCAGGCCATTGGCCTGCGCTCAGGCCATTGGCCTGCGCTCAGGCCATTGGCCTGCGCTCAGGCCATTGGCCTGCGCTCAGGCCATTGGCCTGCGCTCAGGCCATTGGCCTGCGCTCAGGCCATTGGCCTGCGCTCAGGCCATTGGCCTGCGCTCAGGCCACCCAATTTCTCTCTCTCTTTTCCCTCTGGATTTGACTTTTCTTCTCCTCCTCTCCCCCCCCCCCCACCTAATCTCATTTTTTTTTGTTTGTTTTCTTTATTTCCTTTACCACTCTTTCCTTCTTTCACTCTCTTCCAGATTGTGCAAAGTTTCCTCTTTCCTTCCAGCTCCTTTTGTCTCATGCTTTTACAGTGGTCAGCCGAAAAGGAGGAGGAGGATTTCTATATGGTAAATGCTTCAAAGTGGGGACTTCATCTGTGGTATGTCACAAATGGGACCTGCAACCAAATGTTGCAGTGTGTTCTGCTGCTTCTGTTTAGAGTTCCAGCCAGCTCTTCCCTCCAAGTGTATTACACAATCACGCACATACACACACACACACACACAGAGAGACACAGGGACGCCCCATTCCATAATGATAATTTTATTCTTTATACCCCACACAACTGACTGGGTTGCGCCAGCCACTCTGGCCGGCATCCATCATGTATAAAGACATAATAAAACCCTAGACGTGTTTTAAAAAAACCCCTTCACTGTACAGGATTGCCTTCAGACGGCTTGGGAGTCGGAGAACTCCATACCCCCCAACATTTCTCCATTGAAAATAGGGACACCCTGAGGAAAAGAGATTAACAGTAATTCTTCAAGTGGGTTTGGCTATGCGTGGGTTAATGGGTTAATTGGTGAGCTCTGAGGTGAAGGGGAGGGTCAGATGCCTTGTCAATCAAAGAATGCCTTGTCAACCAACCAGAGGCAGCTTTGCAAACCCAGCAGCCTTCTCAACCAACCAGAGGCCGTTTGTCAAAGAATGCCTCGTCAACCAACCAGAGGCAGCTTTGCAAACCCAGCAGCCTTGTCAACCAACCAGAGGCCGTTTGTCAATGCCAGCAGCCTTCTCAACCAATCAGAGGCAGATTTGTCACTCCCAGCAGTAGGTATAAAACCAGCAGGCCTGGCCTGCGCTCAGGCCATTGGCCTGCGCTCAGGCCATTGGCCTGCGCTCAGGCCATTGGCCTGCGCTCAGGCCATTGGCCTGCGCTCAGGCCATTGGCCTGCGCTCAGGCCATTGGCCTGCGCTCAGGCCATTGGCCTGCGCTCAGGCCATTGGCCTGCGCTCAGGCCATTGGCCTGCGCTCAGGCCATTGGCCTGCGCTCAGGCCATTGGCCTGCGCTCAGGCCATTGGCCTGCGCTCAGGCCATTGGCCTGCGCTCAGGCCATTGGCCTGCGCTCAGGCCATTGGCCTGCGCTCAGGCCACCCAATTTCTCTCTCTCTTTTCCCTCTGGATTTGACTTTTCTTCTCCTCCTCTCCCCCCCCCCACCTAATCTCATTTTTTTTTGTTTGTTTTCTTTATTTCCTTTACCACTCTTTCCTTCTTTCACTCTCTTCCAGATTGTGCAAAGTTTCCTCTTTCCTTCCAGCTCCTTTTGTCTCATGCTTTTACAGTGGTCAGCCGAAAAGGAGGAGGAGGATTTCTATATGGTAAATGCTTCAAAGTGGGGACTTCATCTGTGGTATGTCACAAATGGGACCTGCAACCAAATGTTGCAGTGTGTTCTGCTGCTTCTGTTTAGAGTTCCAGCCAGCTCTTCCCTCCAAGTGTATTACACAATCACGCACATACACACACACACACACACAGAGAGAGACACAGGGACGCCCCATTCCATAATGATAATTTTATTCTTTATACCCCACACAACTGACTGGGTTGCGCCAGCCACTCTGGCCGGCATCCATCATGTATAAAGACATAATAAAACCCTAGACGTGTTTTAAAAAAACCCCTTCACTGTACAGGATTGCCTTCAGACGGCTTGGGAGTCGGAGAACTCCATACCCCCCAACATTTCTCCATTGAAAATAGGGACACCCTGAGGAAAAGAGATTAACAGTAATTCTTCAAGTGGGTTTGGCTATGCGTGGGTTAATGGGTTAATTGGTGAGCTCTGAGGTGAAGGGGAGGGTCAGATGCCTTGTCAATCAAAGAATGCCTTGTCAACCAACCAGAGGCAGCTTTGCAAACCCAGCAGCCTTCTCAACCAACCAGAGGCCGTTTGTCAAAGAATGCCTCGTCAACCAACCAGAGGCAGCTTTGCAAACCCAGCAGCCTTGTCAACCAACCAGAGGCCGTTTGTCAATGCCAGCAGCCTTCTCAACCAATCAGAGGCAGATTTGTCACTCCCAGCAGTAGGTATAAAACCAGCAGGCCATTGGCCTGCGCTCAGGCCATTGGCCTGCGCTCAGGCCATTTCTCTCTCTCTTTTCCCTCTGGATTTGACTTTTCTTCTCCTCCTCTCCCCCCCCCCACCTAATCTCATTTTTTTTTGTTTGTTTTCTTTATTTCCTTTACCACTCTTTCCTTCTTTCACTCTCTTCCAGATTGTGCAAAGTTTCCTCTTTCCTTCCAGCTCCTTTTGTCTCATGCTTTTACAGTGGTCAGCCGAAAAGGAGGAGGAGGATTTCTATATGGTAAATGCTTCAAAGTGGGGACTTCATCTGTGGTATGTCACAAATGGGACCTGCAACCAAATGTTGCAGTGTGTTCTGCTGCTTCTGTTTAGAGTTCCAGCCAGCTCTTCCCTCCAAGTGTATTACACAATCACGCACATACACACACACACACACACAGAGAGACACAGGGACGCCCCATTCCATAATGATAATTTTATTCTTTATACCCCACACAACTGACTGGGTTGCGCCAGCCACTCTGGCCGGCATCCATCATGTATAAAGACATAATAAAACCCTAGACGTGTTTTAAAAAAACCCCTTCACTGTACAGGATTGCCTTCAGACGGCTTGGGAGTCGGAGAACTCCATACCCCCCAACATTTCTCCATTGAAAATAGGGACACCCTGAGGAAAAGAGATTAACAGTAATTCTTCAAGTGGGTTTGGCTATGCGTGGGTT